>NC_143258.1:68240328-68411526 GCF_984573655.1 Nuphar pumila
TTGAAAATCCCGACTAGTTATAAAACTAGATTTGAAAATCCCGACGAGTTATAGAAACTGAATTTGAAAATCCTGATCAGTTATAACACTGGATTTGAAAATCCCGACCAATTATAAAACTAGATTTGAAAATCCAGACCAGTTATAAAAAATGGATTTGAAAATCCCGACCAGTTATAAAACTGGATTTGAAAATCCCGACCAGTTATAGAAACTGGATTTGAAAACCCTGACCAGTTATAAAACTGGATTTGAAAATCCCGACCAGTTATAGAAACTGGATTTAAAAATTCCGACCAGTTATGACACTAGATTTGAAAATCCCGACCAGTTATAACACTGAATTTGAAAATCCCGACCAGTTATAAAAACTGGATTTGAAAATCCCGACCAGTTATAGAAACTGGATTTGAAAATCCTGACCAGTTATAGAAACTGGATTTTAAAATCCCGACCAATTATAGAAACTGGATTTGAAAATCCTAACCAGTTATAGAAACTGGATTTGAAAATCCAGACCAGTTATAAAAACTGGATTTGAAAATCCCGACCAGTTATAGAAACTGGATTTGAAAATCCCGACCAGTTATAGAAACTGGATTTGAAAATATCGACCAATTATAGAAACTAGATTTGAAAATCCCGACCAGTTATAAAACTGGATTTGAAAATCTCGACCAGTTATAGAAACTGGATTTGAAAATCCCGACCAGTTATAAAAACTGGATTTGAAAATCCCAACCAGTTATAGAAACTGGATTTCAAAATCCCGACCAGTTATAGAAACTGGAGTTGAAAATCTTGACCAGTTATAACAATGAATTTGAAAATCCCGACCAGTTATAAAAACTGGATTTGAAAATCCCAACCAGTTATAGAAACTGGATTTGAAAATCCTGACCAGTTATAAAAACTGAATTTGAAAATCCCGACCAGTTATTAAAACTGGATTTGAAAATCCCGACCAGTTATAAAACTGGATTTGAAAATCCCGACGAGGTATAGAAACTGAATTTGAAAATCCTGATCAGTTATAACACTGGATTTGAAAATCCCGACCAATTATAAAACTAGATTTGAAAATCCCGACCAGTTATAAAACTGGATTTGAAAATCCCGACCAGTTATAAAAACTAGAGTTGAAAATGCCGACCAGTTATAGAAACTGGATTTGAAAATCCCGACCAGTTATAGAAACTGGATTTGAAAATCTCGACCAGTTATAGAAACAGGATTTTAAAATCCCGACCAGTTATAGAAACTAGATTTGAAAATCCCGACCATTTATAAAATCTGGAATTGAAAATCCCGACCATTTATAGAAACTGATTTCAAAATCCCGACCAGTTATAGAAACTGGATTTGAAAATCCCGACCAGTTATAGAAACTGGATTTGAAAATCCCGACCAGTTATAACACTGAATTTGAAAATCCCGACCGGTTATAAAAACTGGATTTGAAAATCCCGACCAGTTATAGAATGTTGATTTGAAAATCCTGACCAGTTATAGAAACTGGATTTGAAAATCCCGACCAGTTATAAAAACTGGATTTGAAAATCTCGACCAGTTATAAAACTGGATTTGAAAATCCCGACCAGTTATAAAAATTAGATTTGAAAATCCTGATCAGTTATAACACTGGATTTGAAAATCCCGACCAATTATAAAACTAGATTTGAAAATCGGGACCTATTATAAAAACTGGATTTGAAAATCCCGACCAGTTATAAATCTGGATTTGAAAATCCCAACCAGTTATAAAACTAGATTTAAAAATCCCGACCAGTTATAGAAACAACATTTGAAAATCCTGACCAGTTATAAAACTGGATTTGAAAATCCCGACCAGTTATAGAAATTGGATTTGAAAATCCCGACCAGTTATGACACTAGATTTTGAAATCACGACCAGTTATAGAAACTGGATTTGAAAATCCCAACCAGTTATAGAAACTGGATTTGAAAATCCCGACCAGTTATAGAAACTGGATTTGAAAATCCCGACCAGTTGTAAAAACTGAATTTTGAAAATCCCGACCAGTTACAAAAACTGGATTTGAAAATCCCGACCAGTTATAAAAACTAGATTTGAAAATCTCGACCAGTTATAGAAACTGGATTTGAAAATCCCGACCAGTTATAGAAACTGGATTTGAAAATCCCGACCAGTTATAGAAACTAGATTTGAAAATCCCAACCAGTTATAAAACTGGATTTGAAAATCCCGACCAGTTATAGAAACTGGATTTGAAAATCCCGACCAGTTATAAAAACTAGATTTGAAAATCCCGACCAGTTATAGAAACTGGATCTCAAAATACCGACCAGTTATAGAAACTGGATTTGAAAATCCCGACCAGTTATAGAAACTAGATTTGAAAATCCCAACCAGTTATAAAACTGGATTTGAAAATCCCGACCAGTTATAGAAACTGGATTTGAAAATCCCGACTAGTTATAAAAACTAGATTTGAAAATCCCGACCAGTTATAGAAACTGGATTTCAAAATACCGACCAGTTATAGAAACTGGATTTGAAAATCCCGACCAGTTATAGAAACTGGATTTGAAAATCCCGACCAGTTATAACACTGAATTTGAAAATCCCGACCAGTTATAAAACTAGATTTGAAAATCCCGACCAGTTATAGAAAATGGATTTGAAAATCCCGACCAGTTATAAAACTGGATTTGAAAATCCCGACCAGTTATAAAATTGGATTTGAAAATCCCGACCAGTTATAAAAACTAGATTTGAAAATACCGACCAGTTATAAAAACTAGATTTGAAAATCCCGACCAGTTATAGAAACTGGATTTGAAAATTCCGACCAGTTATAGAAACTGGATTTGAAAATATCGACCAATTATAGAAACTAGATTTGAAAATCCTGACCAGTTATAGAAACTACATTTGAAAATCCCGACCAGTTATAAAAACTAGATTTGAAAATCCCGACCAGTTATAGAAACTGGATTTGAAAATCACGACCAGTTATAGAAACTGGATTTGAAATATCGACCAATTATAGAAACTAGATTTGAAAATCCCGACCAGTTATAAAACTGGATTTGAAAATCTCGACCAGTTATAGAAACTGGATTTGAAAATCCCGACCAGTTATTAAAACTGGATTTGAAAATCCCAACCAGTTATAGAAACTGGATTTCAAAATCCCGACCAGTTATAGAAACTGGAGTTGAAAATCCCGACCAGTTATAACACTGAATTTGAAAATCCCGACCAGTTATAAAAACTGGATTTTAAAATCCCAACCAGTTATAGAAACTGGATTTGAAAATCCTGACCAGTTATAGAAACTGAATTTGAAAATCCCGACCAGTTATAAAAACTGGATTTGAAAATCTCGACCAGTTATAAAACTGGATTTGAAAATCCCAACCAGTTATAAAACTAGATTTAAAAATCCCGACCAGTTATAGAAACAACATTTGAAAATCCTGACCAGTTATAAAACTGGATTTGAAAATCCCGACCAGTTATAGAAATTGGATTTGAAAATCCCGACCAGTTATGACACTAGATTTTGAAATCACGACCAGTTATAGAAACTGGATTTGAAAATCCCAACCAGTTATAGAAACTGGATTTGAAAATCCCGACCAGTTATAGAAACTGGATTTGAAAATCCCGACCAGTTGTAAAAACTGAATTTTGAAAATCCCGACCAGTTACAAAAACTGGATTTGAAAATCCCGACCAGTTATAAAAACTAGATTTGAAAATCTCGACCAGTTATAGAAACTGGATTTGAAAATCCCGACCAGTTATAGAAACTGGATTTGAAAATCCCGACCAGTTATAGAAACTAGATTTGAAAATCCCAACCAGTTATAAAACTGGATTTGAAAATCCCGACCAGTTATAGAAACTGGATTTGAAAATCCCGACCAGTTATAAAAACTAGATTTGAAAATCCCGACCAGTTATAGAAACTGGATTTCAAAATACCGACCAGTTATAGAAACTGGATTTGAAAATCCCGACCAGTTATAGAAACTGGATTTGAAAATCCCGACCAGTTATAACACTGAATTTGAAAATCCCGACCAGTTATAAAACTAGATTTGAAAATACCGACCAGTTATAGAAAATGGATTTGAAAATCCCGACCAGTTATAAAACTGGATTTGAAAATCCCGACCAGTTATAAAACTGGATTTGAAAATCCCGACCAGTTATAAAAACTAGATTTGAAAATACCGACCAGTTATAAAAACTAGATTTGAAAATCCCGACCAGTTATAGAAACTGGATTTGAAAATCCCGACCAGTTATAGAAACTGGATTTGAAAATATCGACCAATTATAGAAACTAGATTTGAAAATCCCGACCAGTTATAAAAACTAGATTTGAAAATCCCGACCAGTTATAAAAACTAGATTTGAAAATCCCGACCAGTTATAGAAACTGGATTTGAAAATCACGACCAGTTATAGAAACTGGATTTGAAATATCGACCAATTATAGAAACTAGATTTGAAAATCCCGACCAGTTATAAAACTGGATTTGAAAATCTCGACCAGTTATAGAAACTGGATTTGAAAATCCCGACCAGTTATAAAAACTGAATTTGAAAATCCCAACCAGTTATAGAAACTGGATTTCAAAATCCCGACCAGTTATAGAAACTGGAGTTGAAAATCCCGACCAGTTATAACACTGAATTTGAAAATCCCGACCAGTTATAAAAACTGGATTTGAAAATCCCAACCAGTTATAGAAACTGGATTTGAAAATCCTGACCAGTTATAGAAACTGAATTTGAATATCCCGACCAGTTAGTAAAACTGGATTTGAAAATCCCGACCTGTTATAAAACTGGATTTGAAAATCCCGACGAGTTATAGAAACTGAATTTGAAAATCCTGATCAATTATAACACTGGATTTGAAAATCCCGACCAATTATAAAACTAGATTTGAAAATCCCGACCAGTTATAAAACTGGATTTGAAAATCCCGACCAGTTATAAAAACTAGAGTTGAAAATGCTGACCAGTTATAGAAACTGGATTTGAAAATCTCGACCAGTTATAGAAACTGGATTTGAAAATCTCGACCAGTTATAGAAACAGGATTTGAAAATCCCGACCAGTTATAGAAACTAGATTTGAAAATCCCGACCATTTATAAAATCTGGAATTGAAAATCCCGACCAGTTATAAAATCTGGAATTGAAAATCCCGACCAGTTATAGAAACTGATTTCAAAATCCCGACCAGTTATAGAAACTGGATTTGAAAATCCCGCCAGTTATAGAAACTGGATTTGAAAATCCCGACCAGTTATAACACTGAATTTGAAAATCCCGACCGGTTATAAAAACTGGATTTTAAAATCCCGACCAGTTATAGAATATTGATTTGAAAATCCTGACCAGTTATAGAAACTGGATTTGAAAATCCCGACCAGTTATAAAAACTGGATTTGAAAATCTCGACCAGTTATAAAACTGGATTTGAAAATCCCGACCAGTAATAGAAATTAGCTTTGAAAATCCTGATCAGTTATAACACTGATTTGAAAATCCCGACCAATTATAAAACTAGATTTGAAAATCGGGACCTATTATAAAAACTGGATTTGAAAATCCCGACCAGTTATAAATCTGGATTTGAAAATCCCAACCAGTTATAAAACTAGATTTAAAAATCCCGACCAGTTATAGAAACAACATTTGAAAATCCTGACCAGTTATAAAACTGGATTTGAAAATCCCGACCAGTTATAGAAATTGGATTTGAAAATCCCGACCAGTTATGACACTAGATTTTGAAATCACGACCAGTTATAGAAACTGGATTTGAAAATCCCAACCAGTTATAGAAACTGGATTTGAAAATCCCGACCAGTTATAGAAACTGGATTTGAAAATTCCGACCAGTTGTAAAAACTGAATTTTGAAAATCCCGACCAGTTACAAAAACTGGATTTGAAAATCCCGACCAGTTATAAAAACTAGATTTGAAAATCTCGACCAGTTATAGAAACTGGATTTGAAAATCCCGACCAGTTATAGAAACTGAATTTGAAAATCCCGACCAGTTATAGAAACTAGATTTGAAAATCCCGACCAGTTATAAAACTGGATTTGAAAATCCCGACCAGTTATACAAACTGGATTTGAAAATCCCGACCAGTTATAAAAACTGGATTTGAAAATCCCGACCAGTTATAGAAACTGGATTTCAAAATACCGACCAGTTATAGAAACTGGATTTGAAAATCCCGACCAGTTATAGAAACTGGATTTGAAAATCCCGACCAGTTATAACACTGAATTTGAAAATCCCGACTAGTTATGAAAACTGGATTTGAAAATCCCGACCAGTTATAGAAACTGGATTTGAAAATCCTGACCTGTTATAGAAACTGAATTTGAAAATCCTGACCAGTTATGAAAACTGGATTTGAAAATCCCGACCAGTTATAAAACTGGATTTGAAAATCCCGACGAGTTATAGAAACTAAATTTGAAAATCCTGATCAGTTATAACACTGGATTTGAAAATCCCGACCAATTATAAAACTAGATTTGAAAATCCCGACCAGTTATAGCAAATGGATTTGAAAATCCCGACCAGTTATAAAATTGGATTTGAAAATCCCGACCAGTTATGACACTAGATTTGAAAATCCCGACCAGTTATAGAAACTGGATTTGAAAATCCCGACCAGTTATAAAAACTAGATTTGAAAATTCAGACCAGTTATTGAAACTGGATTTGAAAATCCTGACCAGTTATAGAAATTGGATTTTAAAATCCCGACCAATTATAGAAACTGGATTTGAAAATCCTGACCAGTTATAGAAACTGGATTTGAAAATCCCGACCAGTTATAAAAACTAGACTTGAAAATCCCGATCAGTTATAGAAACTGGATTTGAAATTCCCGACCAGTTATAGAAACTGGATTTAAAAATATCGACCAGTTATAGAAACTAGATTTGAAAATCCCAACCAGTTATAAAACTGGATTTGAAAATCCCGACCAGTTATAGAAACTGGATTTTAAAATCCCGACCAGTTATAAAAACTGGATTTGAAAATGCCAACCAGTTATAGAAACTGGATTTCAAAATCCCTACCAGTTATAGAAACTGGAGTTGAAAATCCCGACCAGTTATAAAAACTGAATTTGAAAATCCCGACCAGTTATAAAACTGGATTTGAAAATCCTGACTAGTTATAGAAACTGAATTTGAAAATCCTGACCAGTTATAAAAACTGGATTTGAAAGTCCCGACCAGTTATAAAAACTGGATTTGAAAATCCCGACCAGTTATAGAAACTGGATTTGAAAATCCTGACCAGTTATAGAAATTGAGTTTGAAAATCATGACCAGTTATGAAAACTGGATTTGAAAATCCCGACCAGTTATAAAACTGGATTTGAAAATCCCGACGAGTTATAGAAACTAAATTTGAAAATCCTGATCAGTTATAACACTGGATTTGAAAATTCCGACCAATTATAAAACTAGATTTGAAAATCCCGACCAGTTATAGCAAATGGATTTGAAAATCCCGACCAGTTATAAAACTGGATTTGAAAATCCCGACCAGTTATGACACTAGATTTGAAAATCCCGACCAGTTATAAAAACTGGATTTGAAAATCCCGACCAGTTATAGAAACTGGATTTTAAAATCCCGACCAATTATAGGAACTGGATTTGAAAATCCTGACCAGTTATAGAAACTGGATTTGAAAATCCCGACCAGTTATAAAAACTAGATTTGAAAATCCCGACCAGTTATAGAAACTGGATTTGAAAATCCCGACCAGTTATAGAAACTGGATTTGAAAATATCGACAAGTTATAGAAACTAGATTTGAAAATCCCGACCAGTTATAAAACTGGATTTGAAAATCTCGACCAGTTATAGAAACTGGATTTGAAAATCCCGACCAGTTATAAAAACTGGATTTGAAAATCCCAACCAGTTATAGAAACTGGATTTCAAAATCACGACCAGTTATAGAAACTGGAGTTGAAAATCCCGACCAGTTATAACACTGAATTTGAAAATCTCGACCAGTTATAAAAACTGGATTTGAAATTCCCGACCAGTTATAGAAACTGGATTTGAAAATCCCGACCAGTTATAAAAACTAGATTTAAAAATCCTGACCAGTTATAAAACTGGAATTGAAAATCCCGACCAGTTATAAAAACTAGAGTTGAAAATCCCGACCAGTTATAGAAACTGGATTTGAAAATCCCGATCAGTTATAGAAACTGGATTTGAAAATCTCGACCAGTTATAGAAACAGGATTTGAAAATCCCGACCAGTTATAGAAACTGGATTTGAAAATCCCGACCAGTTATAAAATCTGGAATTGAAAATCCCGACCAGTTATATAAACTGGATTTTAAAATCCCGACCAGTTATAGAAACTGGATTTGAAAATCCCGACCAGTTATAGAAACTGGATTTAAAAATCCCGACCAGTTATAACACTGAATTTGAAAATCCCGACCGGTTATAAAAACTGGATTTGAAAATCCCGACCAGTTATAGAAACTTGATTTGAAAATCCTGACCAGTTATAGAAACTGGATTTGAAAATCCCGACCAGTTATAAAAACTGGATTTGAAAATCCCGACCAGTTATAAAAACTGGATTTGAAAATCTCGACCAGTTATTAAACTGGATTTGAAAATCCCGACCAGTTATAGAAATTGGATTTGAAAATACTGATCAGTTATAACACTGGATTTGAAAATCCCGACCAATTATAAAACTAGATTTGAAAATCCCGACCAGTTATAAATCTGGATTTGAAAATCACAACCAGTTATAAAACTAGATTTAAAAATCCCGACCAGTTATAGAAACAACATTTGAAAATCCTGACCAGTTATAAAACTGGATTTGAAAATCCCGACCAGTTATAGAAATTGGATTTGAAAATCCCGACCAGTTATGACACTAGATTTTGAAATCACGACCAGTTATAGAAACTGGATTTGAAAATCACAACCAGTTATAGAAACTGGATTTGAAAATCCCGACCAGTTATAGAAACTGGATTTGAAAATCCCGACAAGTTACAAAAACTGGATTTGAAAATCCCGACCAGTTATAAAAACTAGATTTCAAAATCTTGATCAGTTATAGAAACTGGATTTGAAAATCCCGACCAGTTACAGAAACTGGATTTGAAAATCCCGAGCAGTTATAGAAACTAGATTTGAAAATCCCGACAAGTTATAAAACTGGATTTGAAAATCCCGACCAGTTATAGAAACTGGATTTGAAAATCCCGACCAGTTATAAAAACTGGATTTGAAAATCCTGACCAGTTATAGAAACTGGATTTCAAAATACCGACCAGTTATAGAAACTGGATTTGAAAATCCCGACCAGTTATAGAAACTGGATTTGAAATTCCCGACCAGTTATAACACTGAATTTGAAAATCCCGACCAGTTATAAAAACTGAATTTGAAAATCCCGACCAGTTATAGAAAATGGATTTGAAAATCCTGACCTGTTATAGAAACTGAATTTGAAAATCCTGACCAGTTATGAAAACTGGATTTGAAAATCCCGACCAGTTATAAAACTGGATTTGAAAATCCCGACGAGTTATAGAAACTAAATTTGAAAATCCTGATCAGTTATAACACTGGATTTGAAAATCCCGACCAATTATAAAACTAGATTTGAAAATCCCGACCAGTTATAGCAAATGGATTTGAAAATCTTGACCAGTTATAAAACTGTATTTGAAAATCCCGACCAGTTATAACACTAGATTTGAAAATCCCGACCAGTTATAGAAACTGGATTTGAAAATCCCGACCAGTTATAAAAACTGGATTTGAAAATCCCGACCAGTTATAGAAACTGGATTTAAAAATTTCGACCAGTTATGACACTAGATTTGAAAATCCCGACCAGTTATAACACTGAATTTGAAAATCCCGACCAGTTATAAAAACTGGATTTGAAAATCCGGACCAGTTATAGAAACTGGATTTGAAAATCCTGACCAGTTATAGAAACTGGATTTTAAAATCCCGACCAATTATAGAAACTGGATTTGAAAATCCTAACCAGTTATAGAAACTGGATTTGAAAATCCCGACCAGTTATAAAAACTAGATTTGAAAATCCCGACCAGTTATAGAAACTGGATTTGAAAATCCCGACCAGTTATAGAAACTGGATTTGAAAATATCGACCAATTATAGAAACTAGATTTGAAAATCCCGACCAGTTATAAAACTGGATTTGAAAATCTCGACCAGTTATAGAAACTAGATTTGAAAATCCCGACCAGTTATAAAAACTGGATTTGAAAATCCCAACCAGTTATAGAAACTGGATTTCAAAATCCCGACCAGTTATAGAAACTGGAGTTCTAAATCCCGACCAGTTATAACACTGAATTTGAAAATCCCGACCAGTTATAAAAACTGGATTTGAAAATCCCAACCAGTTATAGAAACTGGATTTGAAAATCCTGACCAGTTATAGAAACTGAATTTGAAAATCCCGACCAGTTATTAAAACTGGATTTGAAAATCCCGACCAGTTATAAAACTGGATTTGAAAATCCCGACGAGTTATAGAAACTGAATTTGAAAATCCTGATCAGTTATAACACTGGATTTGAAAATCCCGACCAATTATAAAACTAGATTTGAAAATCCCGACCAGTTATAAAACTGGATTTGAAAATCCCGACCAGTTATAAAAACTAGAGTTGAAAATGCCGACCAGTTATAGAAACTGGATTTGAAAATCCCGACTAGTTATAGAAACTGGATTTGAAAATCTTGACCAGTTATAGAAACAGGATTTTAAAATCCCGACCAGTTATAGAAACTAGATTTGAAAATCCCGACCATTTATAAAATCTGGAATTGAAAATCCCGACCAGTTATAGAAACTGATTTCAAAATCCCGACCAGTTATAGAAACTGGATTTGAAAATCCCGACCAGTTATAGAAACTGGATTTGAAAATCCCGACCAGTTATAACACTGAATTTGAAAATCCCGACCGGTTATAAAAACTGGATTTGAAAATCCCGACCAGTTATAGAATGTTGATTTGAAAATCCTGACCAGTTATAGAAACTGGATTTGAAAATCCCGACCAGTTATAAAAACTGGATTTGAAAATCTCGACCAGTTATAAAACTGGATTTGAAAATCCCGACCAGTTATAGAAATTAGATTTGAAAATCCTGATCAGTTATAACACTGGATTTGAAAATCCCGACCAATTATAAAACTAGATTTGAAAATCGGGACCTATTATAAAAACTGGATTTGAAAATCCCGACCAGTTATAAATCTGGATTTGAAAATCTCAACCAGTTATAAAACTAGATTTAAAAATCCCGACCAGTTATAGAAACAGCATTTGAAAATCCTGACCAGTTATAAAACTGGATTTGAAAATCCGGACCAGTTATAGAAATTGGATTTGAAAATCCCGACCAGTTATGACACTAGATTTTGAAATCACGACCAGTTATAGAAACTGGATTTGAAAATCCCAACCAGTTATAGAAACTGGATTTGAAAATCCCGACCAGTTGTAAAAACTGAATTTTAAAAATCCCGACTAGTTACAAAAACTTGATTTGAAAATCCCGACCAGTTATAAAAACTAGATTTGAAAATCTCGACCAGTTATAAAAACTGGATTTGAAAATCCCGACCAGTTATAGAAACTGGATTTGAAAATCCCGACCAGTTATAGAAACTAGATTTGAAAATCCCAACCAGTTATAAAACTGGATTTGAAAATCCCGACCAGTTATAGAAACTGGATTTGAAAATCCCGACCAGTTATAAAAACTAGATTTGAAAATCCCGACCAGTTATAGAAACTGGATTTCAAAATACCGACCAGTTATAGAAATTGGATTTGAAAATCCCGACCAGTTATAAAACTAGATTTGAAAATCCCGACCAGTTATAGAAAATGGATTTGAAAATCCCGACCAGTTATAAAACTGGATTTGAAAATCCCGACCAGTTATAAAGCTGGATTTGAAAATCCCGACCAGTTATAAAAACTAGATTTGAAAATACCGACCAGTTATAAAAACTAGATTTGAAAATCCTGACCAGTTATAGAAACTGGATTTGAAAATCTCGACCAGTTATAGAAACTGGATTTGAAAATATCGACCAATTATAGAAACTAGATTTGAAAATCCCGACCAGTTATAAAAACTAGATTTGAAAATCCCGACCAGTTATAAAAACTAGATTTGAAAATCTCGACCAGTTATAGAAACTGGATTTGAAAATCCCGACCAGTTATAGAAACTGAATTTGAAATATCGACCAATTATAGAAACTAGATTTGAAAATCCTGACCAGTTATAAAACTGGATTTGAAAATCTCGACCAGTTATAGAAACTGGATTTGAAAATCCCGACCAGTTATAAAAACTGGATTTGAAAATCCCAACCAGTTATAGAAACTGGATTTCAAAATCCCGACCAGTTATAGAAACTGGAGTTGAAAATCCCGACCAGTTATAACACTGAATTTGAAAATCCCGACCAGTTATAAAAACTGGATTTGAAAATCCCAACCAGTTATAGAAACTGGATTTGAAAATCCTGACCAGTTATAGAAACTGAATTTGAAAATCCCGACCAGTTATTAAAACTGGATTTGAAAATCCCGACCAGTTATAAAACTGGATTTGAAAATCCCGACGAGTTATAGAAACTGAATTTGAAAATCCTGATCAATTATAACACTAGATTTGAAAATCCCGACCAATTATAAAACTAGATTTGAAAATCCCGACCAGTTATAAAACTGGATTTGAAAATCCCGACCAGTTATAAAACTAGAGTTGAAAATGCCGACCAGTTATAGAAACTGGATTTGAAAATCCCGACCAGTTATAGAAACTGGATTTGAAAATCTCGACCAGTTATAGAAACAGGATTTGAAAATCCCGACCAGTTATAGAAACTAGAATTGAAAATCCCGACCATTTATAAAATCTGGAATTGAAAATCCCGACCAGTTATAGAAACTGATTTCAAAATCCCGACCAGTTATAGAAATTGGATTTGAAAATCCCGCCAGTTATAGAAACTGGATTTGAAAATCCCGACCAGTTATAACACTGAATTTGAAAATCCCGATCGGTTATAAAAACTGGATTTGAAAATCCCGACCAGTTATAGAATATTGATTTGAAAATCCTGACCAGTTATAGAAACTGGATTTGAAAATCCCGACCAGTTATAAAAACTGGATTTGAAAATCTCGACCAGTTATAAAACTGGATTTGAAAATCCCGACCAGTTATAGAAATTAGATTTGAAAATCCTGATCAGTTATAACACTGGATTTGAAAATCCCGACCAATTATAAAACTAGATTTGAAAATCGGGACCTATTATAAAAACTGGATTTGAAAATCCCGACCAGTTATAAATCTGGATTTGAAAATCCCAACCAGTTATAAAACTAGATTTAAAAATCCCGACCAGTTATAGAAACAACATTTGAAAATCCTGACCAGTTATAAAACTGGATTTGAAAATCCCGACCAGTTATAGAAATTGGATTTGAAAATCCCGACCAGTTATGACACTAGATTTTGAAATCACGACCAGTTATAGAAACTGGATTTGAAAATCCCAACCAGTTATAGAAACTGGATTTGAAAATCCCGACCAGTTATAGAAACTGGATTTGAAAATCCCGACCAGTTGTAAAAACTGAATTTTGAAAATCCCGACCAGTTACAAAAACTGGATTTGAAAATCCCGACCAGTTATAAAAACTAGATTTGAAAATCTCGACCAGTTATAGAAACTGGATTTGAAAATCCCGACGAGTTATAGAAACTGGATTTGAAAATCTCGATCAGTTATAGAAACTAGATTTGAAAATCCCGACCAGTTATAAAACTGGATTTGAAAATCCCGACCAGTTATAGAAACTGGATTTGAAAATCCCAACCAGTTATAAAAACTGGATTTGAAAATCCCGACCAGTTATAGAAACTGGATTTCAAAATACCAACGAGTTATAGAAACTGGATTTGAAAATCCCGACCAGTTATAGAAACTGGATTTGAAAATCCCGACCAGTTATAACACTGAATTTGAAAATCCCGACCAGTTATAAAAACTGGATTTGAACATCCCGACCAGTTATAGAAACTGGATTTGAAAATCCTGACCTGTTATAGAAACTGAATTTGAAAATCCTGACCAGTTATGAAAACTGGATTTGAAAATCCCGACCAGTTATAAAACTGGATTTGAAAATCCCGACGAGTTATAGAAACTAAATTTGAAAATCCTGATCAGTTATAACACTGGATTTGAAAATCCCGACAAATTATAAAACTAGATTTGAAAATCCCGACCAGTTATAGCAAATGGATTTGAAAATCCCGACCAGTTATAAAATTAGATTTGAAAATCCCGACCAGTTATGACACTAGATTTGAAAATCCCGACCAGTTATAGAAACTGGATTTGAAAATCCCGACCAGTTATAAAAACTAGATTTGAAAATTCAGACCAGTTATTGAAACTGGATTTGAAAATCCTGACCAGTTATAGAAATTGGATTTTAAAATCCCGACCAATTATAGAAACTGGATTTGAAAATCCTGACCAGTTATAGAAACTGGATTTGAAAATCCCGACCAGTTATAAAAACTAGACTTGAAAATCCCGATCAGTTATAAAAACTGGATTTGAAAATCCCGACCAGTTATAGAAACTGGATTTGAAAATATCGACCAGTTATAGAAACTAGATTTGAAAATCCCAACCAGTTATAAAACTGGATTTTAAAATCCCGACCAGTTATAAAAACTGGATTTGAAAATGCCAACCAGTTATAGAAACTGGATTTCAAAATCTCTACCAGTTATAGAAACTGGAGTTGAAAATCCCGACCAGTTATAAAAACTGGATTTGAAAATCCCGACCAGTTATAAAACTGGATTTGAAAATCCTGACTAGTTATAGAAACTGAATTTGAAAATCCTGACTAGTTATAAAAACTGTATTTGAAAGTCCCGACCAGTTATAAAAACTGGATTTGAAAATCCCGACCAGTTATACAAACTGAATTTGAAAATTCTGACCAGTTATAGAAATTCAGTTTGAAAATCCTGACCAGTTATGAAAACTGGATTTGAAAATCCCGACCAGTTATAAAACTGGATTTGAAAATCCCGACGAGTTATAGAAACTAAATTTGAAAATCCTGATCAGTTATAACACTGGATTTGAAAATTCCGACCAATTATAAAACTAGATTTGAAAATCCCGACCAGTTATAGCAAATGGATTTGAAAATCCCGACCAGTTATAAAACTGGATTTGAAAATCCCGACCAGTTATGACACTAGATTTGAAAATCCCGACCAGTTATAAAAACTGGATTTGAAAATCCCGACCAGTTATAGAAACTGGATTTTAAAATCCCGACCAATTATAGAAACTGGATTTGAAAATCCTGACCAGTTATAGAAACTGGATTTGAAAATCCCGACCAGTTATAAAAACTAGATTTGAAAATCCCGACCAGTTATAGAAACTGGATTTGAAAATCCCGACCAGTTATAGAAACTGGATTTGAAAATATCGACCAGTTATAGAAACTAGATTTGAAAATCCCGACCAGTTATAAAACTGGATTTGAAAATCTCGACCAGTTATAGAAACTGGATTTGAAAATCCCGACCAGTTATAAAAACTGGATTTGAAAATCTCAACCAGTTATAGAAACTGGATTTCAAAATCCCGACCAGTTATAGAAACTGGAGTTGAAAATCCCGACCAGTTATAACACTGAATTTGAAAATCTCGACCAGTTATAAAAACTGGATTTGAAATTCCCAACCAGTTATAGAAACTGGATTTGAAAATCCCGACCAGTTATAAAAACTAGATTTGAAAATCCTGACCAGTTATAAAACTGGAATTGAAAATCCCGACCAGTTATAAAAACTAGAGTTGAAAATCCCGACCAGTTATAGAAACTGGATTTGAAAATCCCGATCAGTTATAGAAGATGGATTTGAAAATCTCGACCAGTTATAGAAACAGGATTTGAAAATCCCGACCAGTTATAGAAACTGGATTTGAAAATCCCGACCAGTTAAAAAAACTGGAATTGAAAATCCCGACCAGTTATATAAACTGGATTTTAAAATCCCGACCAGTTATAGAAACTGTATTTGAAAATCCCGACCAGTTATAGAAACTGGATTTAAAAATCCCGACCAGTTATAACACTGAATTTGAAAATCCCGACCGGTTATAAAAACTGGATTTGAAAATCCCGACCAGTTATGGAAACTTGATTTGAAAATCCTGACCAGTTATAGAAACTGGATTTGAAAATCCCGACCAGTTATAAAAACTGGATTTGAAAATCTCGACCAGTTATAAAACTGGATTTGAAAATCCCGACCAGTTATAGAAATTGGATTTGAAAATACTGATCAGTTATAACACTGGATTTGAAAATCCTGACCAATTATAAAACTAGATTTGAAAATCCCGACCAGTTATAAATCTGGATTTGAAAATCACAACCAGTTATAAAACTAGATTTAAAAATCCCGACCAGTTATAGAAACAGCATTTGAAAATCCTGACCAGTTATAAAACTGGATTTGAAAATCCCGACCAGTTATAGAAATTGGATTTGAAAATCCCGACCAGTTATGACACTAGATTTTGAAATCACGACCAGTTATAGAAACTGGATTTGAAAATCACAACCAGTTATAGAAACTGGATTTGAAAATCCCGACCAGTTATAGAAACTGGATTTGAAAATCCCGACCAGTTACAAAAACTGGATTTGAAAATCCCGACCAGTTATAAAAACTAGATTTCAAAATCTTGATCAGTTATAGAAACTGGATTTGAAAATCCCGACCAGTTACAGAAACTGGATTTGAAAATCCCGAGCAGTTATAGAAACTAGATTTGAAAATCCCGACAAGTTATAAAACTGGATTTGAAAATCCCGACCAGTTATAGAAACTGGATTTGAAAATCCCGACCAGTTATAAAAACTGGATTTGAAAATCCTGACCAGTTATAGAAACTGGATTTCAAAATACCGACCAGTTATAGAAACTGGATTTGAAAATCCCGACCAGTTATAGAAACTGAATTTGAAATTCCCGACCAGTTATAACACTGAATTTGAAAATCCCGACCAGTTATAAAAACTGAATTTGAAAATCCCGACCAGTTATAGAAAATGGATTTGAAAATCCTGACCTGTTATAGAAACTGAATTTGAAAATCCTGACCAGTTATGAAAACTGGATTTGAAAATCCCGACCAGTTATGAAAACTGGATTTGAAAATCCCGACCAGTTATAAAACTGGATTTGAAAATCCCGACGAGTTATAGAAACTAAATTTGAAAATCCTGATCAGTTATAACACTGGATTTGAAAATCCCGACCAATTATAAAACTAGATTTGAAAATCCCGACCAGTTATAGCAAATGGATTTGAAAATCTTGACCAGTTATAAAACTGTATTTGAAAATCCCGACCAGTTATAACACTAGATTTGAAAATCCCGACCAGTTATAGAAACTGGATTTGAAAATCCCAACCAGTTATAAAAACTGGATTTGAAAATCCCGACCAGTTATAGAAACTGGATTTAAAAATTCCGACCAGTTATGACACTAGATTTGAAAATCCCGATCAGTTATAACACTGAATTTGAAAATCCCGACCAGTTATAAAAACTGGATTTGAAAATCCCGACCAGTTATAGAAACTGGATTTGAAACTCCTGACCAGTTATAGAAACTGGATTTTAAAATCCCGACCAATTATAGAAACTGGATTTGAAAATACTAACCAGTTATAGAAACTGGATTTGAAAATCCCGACCAGTTATAAAAACTAGATTTGAAAATCCCGACCAGTTATAGAAACTGGATTTGAAAATCCCGACCAGTTATAGAAACTGGATTTGAAAATATCGACCAATTATAGAAACTAGATTTGAAAATCCCGACCAGTTATAAAACTGGATTTGAAAATCTCGACCAGTTATAGAAACTGGATTTGAAAATCCCGACCAGTTATAAAAACTGGATTTGAAAATCCCAACCAGTTATAGAAACTGGATTTCAAAATCCCGACCAGTTATAGAAACTGGAGTTGAAAATCCCGACCAGTTATAACACTGAATTTGAAAATCCCGACCAGTTATAAAAACTGGATTTGAAAATCCCAACCAGTTATAGAAACTGGATTTGAAAATCCTGACCAGTTATAGAAACTGAATTTGAAAATCCCGACCAGTTATTAAAACTGGATTTGAAAATCCCGACCAGTTATAAAACTGGATTTGAAAATCCCGCCGAGTTATAGAAACTGAATTTGAAAATCCTGATCAGTTATAACACTGGATTTGAAAATCCCGACCAATTATAAAACTAGATTTGAAAATCCCGACCAGTTATAAAACTGGATTTGAAAATCCCGACCAGTTATAAAAACTAGAGTTGAAAATGCCGACCAGTTATAGAAACTGGATTTGAAAATCCCGACCAGTTATAGAAACTGGATTTGAAAATCTCGACCAGTTATAGAAACAGGATTTTAAAATCTCGACCAGTTATAGAATCTAGATTTGAAAATCCCGACCATTTATAAAATCTGGAATTGAAAATCCCGACCAGTTATAGAAACTGATTTCAAAATCCCGACCAGTTATAGAAACTGGATTTGAAAATCCCGACCAGTTATAGATACTGGATTTGAAAATCCCGACCAGTTATAACACTGAATTTGAAAATCCCGACCGGTTATAAAAACTGGATTTGAAAATCCCGACCAGTTATAGAATGTTGATTTGAAAATCCTGACCAGTTATAGAAACTGGATTTGAAAATCCCGACCAGTTATAAAAACTGGATTTGAAAATCTCGACCAGTTATAAAACTGGATTTGAAAATCCCGACCAGTTATAGAAATTAGATTTGAGAATCCTGATCAGTTATAACACTGGATTTGAAAATCCCGACCAATTATAAAACTAGATTTGAAAATCGGGACCTATTATAAAAACTGGATTTGAAAATCCCGACCAGTTATAAATCTGGATTTGAAAATCTCAACCAGTTATAAAACTAGATTTAAAAATCCCGACCAGTTATAGAAACAACATTTGAAAATCCTGACCAGTTATAAAACTGGATTTGAAAATCCGGACCAGTTATAGAAATTGGATTTGAAAATCCCGACCAGTTATGACACTAGATTTTGAAATCACGACCAGTTATAGAAACTGGATTTGAAAATCCCAACCAGTTATAGAAACTGGATTTGAAAATCCCGACCAGTTATAGAAACTGGATTTGAAAATCCCGACCAGTTGTAAAAACTGAAGTTTGAAAATCCCGACTAGTTACAAAAACTGGATTTGAAAATCCCGACCAGTTATAAAAACTAGATTTGAAAATCTCGACCAGTTATAGAAACTGGATTTGAAAATCCCGACCAGTTATAGAAACTGGATTTGAAAATCCCGACCAGTTATAGAAACTAGATTTGAAAATCCCAACCAGTTATAAAACTGGATTTGAAAATCCAGACCAGTTATAGAAACTGGATTTGAAATTCCCGACCAGTTATAAAAACTAGATTTGAAAATCCCGACCAGTTATAGAAACTGGATTTCAAAATACCGACCAGTTATAGAAACTGGATTTGAAAATCCCGACCAGTTATAGAAACTGGATTTGAAAATCCCGACCAGTTGTAACACTGAATTTGAAAATCCCGACCAGTTATAAAACTAGATTTGAAAATCCCGACCAGTTATAGAAAATGGATTTGAAAATCCCGACCAGTTATAAAACTGGATTTGAAAATCCCGACCAGTTATAAAGCTGGATTTGAAAATCCCGACCAGTTATAAAAACTAGATTTGAAAATCCTGACCAGTTATAGAAACTGGATTTGAAAATCCCGACCAGTTATAGAAACTGGATTTGAAAATATCGACCAATTATAGAAACTAGATTTGAAAATCCCGACCAGTTATAAAAACTAGATTTGAAAATCCCGACCAGTTATAAAAACTAGATTTGAAAATCCCGACCAGTTATAGAAACTGGATTTGAAAATCCCGACCAGTTATAGAAACTGGATTTGAAATATCGACCAATTATAGAAACTAGATTTGAAAATCCCGACCAGTTATAAAACTGGATTTGAAAATCTCGACCAGTTATAGAAACTGGATTTGAAAATCCCGACCAGTTATAAAAACTGGATTTGAAAATCCCAACCAGTTATAGAAACTGGATTTCAAAATCCCAACCAGTTATAGAAACTGGAGTTGAAAATCCCGACCAGTTATAACACTGAATTTGAAAATCCCGACCAGTTATAAAAACTGGATTTGAAAATCCCAACCAGTTATAGAAACTGGATTTGAAAATCCTGACCAGTTATAGAAACTGAATTTGAAAATCCCGACCAGTTATTAAAACTG
Organism: Nuphar pumila; assembly: GCF_984573655.1. Taxonomy (NCBI): domain Eukaryota; kingdom Viridiplantae; phylum Streptophyta; class Magnoliopsida; order Nymphaeales; family Nymphaeaceae; genus Nuphar; species Nuphar pumila. The sequence continues at coordinate 68,260,882 of NC_143258.1, forward strand.
GATTTGAAAATCCCGACCAGTTATAAAACTGGATTTGAAAATCCCGACGAGTTATAGAAACTGAATTTGAAAATCCTGATCAATTATAACACTGGATTTGAAAATCCCGACCAATTATAAAACTAGATTTAAAATCCCGACCAGTTATAAAACTGGATTTGAAAATCCCGACCAGTTATAAAAACTAGAGTTGAAAATGCCGACCAGTTATAGAAACTGGATTTGAAAATCCCGACCAGTTATAGAAACTGGATTTGAAAATCTCGACCAGTTATAGAAACAGGATTTGAAAATCCCGACCAGTTATAGAAACTAGATTTGAAAATCCCGACCATTTATAAAATCTGGAATTGAAAATCCCGGCCAGTTATAGAAACTGATTTCAAAATCCCGACCAGTTATAGAAACTGGATTTGAAAATCCCGCCAGTTATAGAAACTGGATTTGAAAATCCCGACCAGTTATAACACTGAATTTGAAAATCCCGACCGGTTATAAAAACTGGATTTGAAAATCCCGACCAGTTATAGAATATTGATTTGAAAATCCTGACCAGTTATAGAAACTGGATTTGAAAATCCCGACCAGTTATAAAAACTGGATTTGAAAATCTCGACCAGTTATAAAACTGGATTTGAAAATCCCGACCAGTTATAGAAATTAGATTTGAAAATCCTGATCAGTTATAACACTGGATTTGAAAATCCCGACCAATTATAAAACTAGATTTGAAAATCGGGACCTATTATAAAAACTGGATTTGAAAATCACGACCAGTTATAAATCTGGATTTGAAAATCCCAACCAGTTATAAAACTAGATTTAAAAATCCCGACCAGTTATAGAAACAACATTTGAAAATCCTGACCAGTTATAAAACTGGATTTGAAAATCCCGACCAGTTATAGAAATTGGATTTGAAAATCCCGACCAGTTATGACACTAGATTTTGAAATCACGACCAGTTATAGAAACTGGATTTGAAAATCCCAACCAGTTATAGAAACTGGATTTGAAAATCCCGACCAGTTATAGAAACTGGATTTGAAAATCCCGACCAGTTGTAAAAACTGAATTTTGAAAATCCCGACCAGTTACAAAAACTGGATTTGAAAATCCCGACCAGTTATAAAAACTAGATTTGAAAATCTCGACCAGTTATAGAAACTGGATTTGAAAATCCCGACCAGTTATAGAAACTGGATTTGAAAATCTCGATCAGTTATAGAAACTAGATTTGAAAATCCCGACCAGTTATAAAACTGGATTTGAAAATCCCGACCAGTTATAGAAACTGGATTTGAAAATCCCGACCAGTTATAAAAACTGGATTTGAAAATCCCGACCAGTTATAGAAACTGGATTTCAAAATACCGACCAGTTATAGAAACTGGATTTGAAAATCCCGACCAGTTATAGAAACTGGATTTGAAAATTCCGACCAGTTATAACACTGAATTTGAAAATCCCGACCAGTTATAAAAACTGGATTTGAAAATCCCGACCAGTTATAGAAACTGGATTTGAAAATCCTGATCTGTTATAGAAACTGAATTTGAAAATCCTGACCAGTTATGAAAACTGGATTTGAAAATCCCGACCAGTTATAAAACTGGATTTGAAAATCCCGACGAGTTAATGAAACTAAATTTGAAAATCCTGATCAGTTATAACACTGGATTTGAAAATCCCGACAAATTATAAAACTAGATTTGAAAATCCCGACCAGTTATAGCAAATGGATTTGAAAATCCCGACCAGTTATAAAATTGGATTTGAAAATCCCGACCAGTTATGACACTAGATTTGAAAATCCCGACCAGTTATAGAAACTGGATTTGAAAATCCCGACCAGTTATAAAAACTAGATTTGAAAATTCAGACCAGTTATTGAAACTGGATTTAAAAATCCTGACCAGTTATAGAAATTGGATTTTAAAATCCCGACCAATTATAGAAACTGGATTTGAAAATCCTGACCAGTTATAAAAACTGGATTTGAAAATCCCGACCAGTTATAAAAACTAGACTTGAAAATCCCGATCAGTTATAAAAACTGGATTTGAAAATCCCGACCAGTTATCGAAACTGGATTTAAAAATATCGACCAGTTATAGAAACTAGATTTGAAAATCCCAACCAGTTATAAAACTGGATTTGAAAATCCCGACCAGTTATAAAAACTGGATTTGAAAATGCCAACCAGTTATAGAAACTGGATTTCAAAATCCCTACCAGTTATAGAAACTGGAGTTGAAAATCCCGACCAGTTATAAAAACTGGATTTGAAAATCCCGACCAGTTATAAAACTGCATTTGAAAATCCTGACTAGTTATAGAAACTGAATTTGAAAATCCTGACCAGTTATAAAAACTGGATTTGAAAGTCCCGACCAGTTATAAAAACTGGATTTATAAATCCCGACCAGTTATAGAAACTGAATTTGAAAATCCTGACCAGTTATAGAAATTGAGTTTGAAAATCCTGACCAGTTATGAAAACTGGATTTGAAAATCCCGACCAGTTATAAAACTGGATTTGAAAATCCCGACGAGTTATAGAAACTAAATTTGAAAATCCTGATCAGTTATAACACTGGATTTGAAAATTCCGACCATATATAAAACTAGATTTGAAAATCCCGACCAGTTATAGCAAATGGATTTGAAAATCCCGACCAGTTATAAAACTGGATTTGAAAATCCCGACCAGTTATGACACTAGATTTAAAAATCCCGACCAGTTATAAAAACTGGATTTGAAAATCCCGACCAGTTATAGAAACTGGATTTTAAAATCCCGACCAATTATAGGAACTGGATTTGAAAATCCTGACCAGTTATAGAAACTGGATTTGAAAATCCCGACCAGTTATAAAAACTAGATTTGAAAATCCCGACCAGTTATAGAAACTGGATTTGAAAATCCCGACCAGTTATAGAAACTGGATTTGAAAATATCGACCAGTTATAGAAACTAGATTTGAAAATCCCGACCAGTTATAAAACTGGATTTGAAAATCTCGACCAGTTATAGAAACTGGATTTGAAAATCCCGACCAGTTATAAAAACTGGATTTGAAAATCCCAACCAGTTATAGAAACTGGATTTCAAAATCCCGACCAGTTATAGAAACTGGAGTTGAAAATCCCGACCAGTTATAACACTGAATTTGAAAATCTCGACCAGTTATAAAAACTGGATTTGAAATTCCCGACCAGTTATAGAAACTGGATTTGAAAATCCCGACCAGTTATAAAAACTAGATTTGAAAATCCTGACCAGTTATAAAACTGGAATTGAAAATCCCGACCAGTTATAAAAACTAGAGTTGAAAATCCCGACCAGTTATAGAAACTGGATTTGAAAATCCCGATCAGTTATAGAAACTGGATTTGAAAATCTCGACCAGTTATAGAAACAGGATTTGAAAATCCCGACCAGTTATAGAAACTGGATTTGAAAATCCCGACCAGTTATAAAATCTGGAATTGAAAATCCCAACCAGTTATATAAACTGGATTTTAAAATCCCGACCAGTTATAGAAACTGGATTTGAAAATCCCGACCAGTTATAGAAACTGGATTTAAAAATCCCGACCAGTTATAACACTGAATTTGAAAATCCCGACCGGTTATAAAAACTGGATTTGAAAATCCCGACCAGTTATAGAAACTTGATTTGAAAATCCTGACCAGTTATAGAAACTGGATTTGAAAATCCCGACCAGTTATAAAAACTGGATTTGAAAATCTCGACCAGTTATAAAACTGGATTTGAAAATCCCGACCAGTTATAGAAATTGGATTTGAAAATACTGATCAGTTATAACACTGGATTTGAAAATCCCGACCAATTATAAAACTAGATTTGAAAATCCCGACCAGTTATAAATCTGGATTTGAAAATCACAACCAGTTATAAAACTAGATTTAAAAATCCCGACCAGTTATAGAAACAGCATTTGAAAATCCTGACCAGTTATAAAACTGGATTTGAAAATCCCGACCAGTTATAGAAATTGGATTTGAAAATCCCGACCAGTTATGACACTAGATTTTGAAATCACGACCAGTTATAGAAACTGGATTTGAAAATCACAACCAGTTATAGAAACTGGATTTGAAAATCTCGACCAGTTATAGAAACTGGATTTGAAAATCCCGACCAGTTACAAAAACTGGATTTGAAAATCCCGACCAGTTATAAAAACTAGATTTCAAAATCTTGATCAGTTATAGAAACTGGATTTGAAAATCCCGACCAGTTACAGAAACTGGATTTGAAAATACCGAGCAGTTATAGAAACTAGATTTGAAAATCCCGACAAGTTATAAAACTGGATTTGAAAATCCCGACCAGTTATAGAAACTGGATTTGAAAATCCCGACCAGTTATAAAAACTGGATTTGAAAATCCCGACCAGTTATAGAAACTGGATTTCAAAATACCGACCAGTTATAGAAACTGGATTTGAAAATCCCGACCAGTTATAGAAACTGGATTTGAAATTCCCGACCAGTTATAACACTGAATTTGAAAATCCCGACCAGTTATAAAAACTGGATTTTAAAATCCCGACCAGTTATAGAAAATGGATTTGAAAATCCTGACCTGTTATAGAAACTGAATTTGAAAATCCTGACCAGTTATGAAAACTGGATTTTAAAATCCCGACCAGTTATAAAACTGGATTTGAAAATCCCGACGAGTTATAGAAACTAAATTTGAAAATCCTGATCAGTTATAACACTGGATTTGAAAATCCCGACCAATTATAAAACTAGATTTGAAAATCCCGACCAGTTATAGCAAATGGATTTGAAAATCTTGACCAGTTATAAAACTGGATTTGAAAATCCCGACCAGTTATGACACTAGATTTGAAAATCCCGACCAGTTATAGAAACTGGATTTGAAAATCCCGACCAGTTATAAAAACTAGATTTGAAAATCCTGACCAGTTATAAAAACTAGATTTGAAAATCTCAACCAGTTATAGAAACTGAATTTGAAAATCCTGACCAGTTATAGAAACTGGATTTGAAAATCCCGACCAGTTATAGAAACTGGATTTGAAAATCCCGACTAGTTATAAAAACTGGATTTGAAAATCCCGACCAGTTATAGAAACTGGATTTGAAAATCCTGACCAGTTATAGAAACTGAATTTGAAAATCCTGACCAGTTATGAAAACTGGATTTGAAAATCCCGACCAGTTATAAAACTGGATTTGAAAATCCCGACGAGTTATAAAAACTAAATTTGAAAATCCTGATCAGTTATAACACTGGATTTGAAAATCCCGACCAATTATAAAACTAGATTTGAAAATTCCGACCAGTTATAGCAAATGGATTTGAAAATCCCGACCAGTTATAAAACTGGATTTGAAAATCCTGACCAGTTATGACACTAGATTTGAAAATCCCGATCAGTTATAGAAACTGGATTTGAAAATCCCGACCAGTTATAAAAACTAGATTTGAAAATTCCGACCAGTTATAGAAACTGGATTTGAAAATCCTGACCAGTTATAGAAATTGGATTTTAAAATCCCGACCAATTATAGAAACTGGATTTGAAAATCCCGACCAGTTATAGAAACTGGATTTGAAAATCCCGACCAGTTGTAACACTGAATTTGAAAATCCCGACCAGTTATAAAACTAGATTTGAAAATCCCGACCAGTTATAGAAAATGGATTTGAAAATCCCGACCAGTTATAAAACTGGATTTGAAAATCCCGACCAGTTATAAAGCTGGATTTGAAAATCCCGACCAGTTATAAAAACTAGATTTGAAAATCCTGACCAGTTATAGAAACTGGATTTGAAAATCCCGACCAGTTATAGAAACTGGATTTGAAAATATCGACCAATTATAGAAACTAGATTTGAAAATCCCGACCAGTTATAAAACTAGATTTGAAAATCCCGACCAGTTATAGAAAATGGATTTGAAAATCCCGACCAGTTATAAAACTGGATTTGAAAATCCCGACCAGTTATAAAGCTGGATTTGAAAATCCCGACCAGTTATAAAAACTAGATTTGAAAATCCTGACCAGTTATAGAAACTGGATTTGAAAATCCCGACCAGTTATAGAAACTGGATTTGAAAATATCGACCAATTATAGAAACTAGATTTGAAAATCCCGACCAGTTATAAAAACTAGATTTGAAAATCCCGACCAGTTATAAAAACTAGATTTGAAAATCCCGACCAGTTATAGAAACTGGATTTGAAAATCCCGACCAGTTATAGAAACTGGATTTGAAAATTCCGACCAGTTATAGCAAATGGATTTGAAAATCCCGACCAGTTATAAAACTGGATTTGAAAATCCTGACCAGTTATGACACTAGATTTGAAAATCCCGATCAGTTATAGAAACTGGATTTGAAAATCCCGACCAGTTATAAAAACTAGATTTGAAAATTCCGACCAGTTATAGAAACTGGATTTGAAAATCCTGACCAGTTATAGAAATTGGATTTTAAAATCCCGACCAATTATAGAAACTGGATTTGAAAATCCCGACCAGTTATAGAAACTGGATTTGAAAATCCCGACCAGTTGTAACACTGAATTTGAAAATCCCGACCAGTTATAAAACTAGATTTGAAAATCCCGACCAGTTATAGAAAATGGATTTGAAAATCCCGACCAGTTATAAAACTGGATTTGAAAATCCCGACCAGTTATAAAGCTGGATTTGAAAATCCCGACCAGTTATAAAAACTAGATTTGAAAATCCTGACCAGTTATAGAAACTGGATTTGAAAATCCCGACCAGTTATAGAAACTGGATTTGAAAATATCGACCAATTATAGAAACTAGATTTGAAAATCCCGACCAGTTATAAAAACTAGATTTGAAAATCCCGACCAGTTATAAAAACTAGATTTGAAAATTCCGACCAGTTATAGAAACTGGATTTGAAAATCCTGACCAGTTATAGAAATTGGATTTTAAAATCCCGACCAATTATAGAAACTGGATTTGAAAATCCCGACCAGTTATAGAAACTGGATTTGAAAATCCCGACCAGTTGTAACACTGAATTTGAAAATCCCGACCAGTTATAAAACTAGATTTGAAAATCCCGACCAGTTATAGAAAATGGATTTGAAAATCCCGACCAGTTATAAAACTGGATTTGAAAATCCCGACCAGTTATAAAGCTGGATTTGAAAATCCCGACCAGTTATAAAAACTAGATTTGAAAATCCTGACCAGTTATAGAAACTGGATTTGAAAATCCCGACCAGTTATAGAAACTGGATTTGAAAATATCGACCAATTATAGAAACTAGATTTGAAAATCCCGACCAGTTATAAAAACTAGATTTGAAAATCCCGACCAGTTATAAAAACTAGATTTGAAAATCCCGACCAGTTATAGAAACTGGATTTGAAAATCCCGACCAGTTATAGAAACTGGATTTGAAATATCGACCAATTATAGAAACTAGATTTGAAAATCCCGACCAGTTATAAAACTGGATTTGAAAATCTCGACCAGTTATAGAAACTGGATTTGAAAATCCCGACCAGTTATAAAAACTGGATTTGAAAATCCCAACCAGTTATAGAAACTGGATTTCAAAATCCCAACCAGTTATAGAAACTGGAGTTGAAAATCCCGACCAGTTATAACACTGAATTTGAAAATCCCGACCAGTTATAAAAACTGGATTTGAAAATCCCAACCAGTTATAGAAACTGGATTTGAAAATCCTGACCAGTTATAGAAACTGAATTTGAAAATCCCGACCAGTTATTAAAACTGGATTTGAAAATCCCGACCAGTTATAAAACTGGATTTGAAAATCCCGACGAGTTATAGAAACTGAATTTGAAAATCCTGATCAATTATAACACTGGATTTGAAAATCCCGACCAATTATAAAACTAGATTTAAAATCCCGACCAGTTATAAAACTGGATTTGAAAATCCCGACCAGTTATAAAAACTAGAGTTGAAAATGCCGACCAGTTATAGAAACTGGATTTGAAAATCCCGACCAGTTATAGAAACTGGATTTGAAAATCTCGACCAGTTATAGAAACAGGATTTGAAAATCCCGACCAGTTATAGAAACTAGATTTGAAAATCCCGACCATTTATAAAATCTGGAATTGAAAATCCCGGCCAGTTATAGAAACTGATTTCAAAATCCCGACCAGTTATAGAAACTGGATTTGAAAATCCCGCCAGTTATAGAAACTGGATTTGAAAATCCCGACCAGTTATAACACTGAATTTGAAAATCCCGACCGGTTATAAAAACTGGATTTGAAAATCCCGACCAGTTATAGAATATTGATTTGAAAATCCTGACCAGTTATAGAAACTGGATTTGAAAATCCCGACCAGTTATAAAAACTGGATTTGAAAATCTCGACCAGTTATAAAACTGGATTTGAAAATCCCGACCAGTTATAGAAATTAGATTTGAAAATCCTGATCAGTTATAACACTGGATTTGAAAATCCCGACCAATTATAAAACTAGATTTGAAAATCGGGACCTATTATAAAAACTGGATTTGAAAATCACGACCAGTTATAAATCTGGATTTGAAAATCCCAACCAGTTATAAAACTAGATTTAAAAATCCCGACCAGTTATAGAAACAACATTTGAAAATCCTGACCAGTTATAAAACTGGATTTGAAAATCCCGACCAGTTATAGAAATTGGATTTGAAAATCCCGACCAGTTATGACACTAGATTTTGAAATCACGACCAGTTATAGAAACTGGATTTGAAAATCCCAACCAGTTATAGAAACTGGATTTGAAAATCCCGACCAGTTATAGAAACTGGATTTGAAAATCCCGACCAGTTGTAAAAACTGAATTTTGAAAATCCCGACCAGTTACAAAAACTGGATTTGAAAATCCCGACCAGTTATAAAAACTAGATTTGAAAATCTCGACCAGTTATAGAAACTGGATTTGAAAATCCCGACCAGTTATAGAAACTGGATTTGAAAATCTCGATCAGTTATAGAAACTAGATTTGAAAATCCCGACCAGTTATAAAACTGGATTTGAAAATCCCGACCAGTTATAGAAACTGGATTTGAAAATCCCGACCAGTTATAAAAACTGGATTTGAAAATCCCGACCAGTTATAGAAACTGGATTTCAAAATACCGACCAGTTATAGAAACTGGATTTGAAAATCCCGACCAGTTATAGAAACTGGATTTGAAAATTCCGACCAGTTATAACACTGAATTTGAAAATCCCGACCAGTTATAAAAACTGGATTTGAAAATCCCGACCAGTTATAGAAACTGGATTTGAAAATCCTGATCTGTTATAGAAACTGAATTTGAAAATCCTGACCAGTTATGAAAACTGGATTTGAAAATCCCGACCAGTTATAAAACTGGATTTGAAAATCCCGACGAGTTAATGAAACTAAATTTGAAAATCCTGATCAGTTATAACACTGGATTTGAAAATCCCGACAAATTATAAAACTAGATTTGAAAATCCCGACCAGTTATAGCAAATGGATTTGAAAATCCCGACCAGTTATAAAATTGGATTTGAAAATCCCGACCAGTTATGACACTAGATTTGAAAATCCCGACCAGTTATAGAAACTGGATTTGAAAATCCCGACCAGTTATAAAAACTAGATTTGAAAATTCAGACCAGTTATTGAAACTGGATTTAAAAATCCTGACCAGTTATAGAAATTGGATTTTAAAATCCCGACCAATTATAGAAACTGGATTTGAAAATCCTGACCAGTTATAAAAACTGGATTTGAAAATCCCGACCAGTTATAAAAACTAGACTTGAAAATCCCGATCAGTTATAAAAACTGGATTTGAAAATCCCGACCAGTTATCGAAACTGGATTTAAAAATATCGACCAGTTATAGAAACTAGATTTGAAAATCCCAACCAGTTATAAAACTGGATTTGAAAATCCCGACCAGTTATAAAAACTGGATTTGAAAATGCCAACCAGTTATAGAAACTGGATTTCAAAATCCCTACCAGTTATAGAAACTGGAGTTGAAAATCCCGACCAGTTATAAAAACTGGATTTGAAAATCCCGACCAGTTATAAAACTGCATTTGAAAATCCTGACTAGTTATAGAAACTGAATTTGAAAATCCTGACCAGTTATAAAAACTGGATTTGAAAGTCCCGACCAGTTATAAAAACTGGATTTATAAATCCCGACCAGTTATAGAAACTGAATTTGAAAATCCTGACCAGTTATAGAAATTGAGTTTGAAAATCCTGACCAGTTATGAAAACTGGATTTGAAAATCCCGACCAGTTATAAAACTGGATTTGAAAATCCCGACGAGTTATAGAAACTAAATTTGAAAATCCTGATCAGTTATAACACTGGATTTGAAAATTCCGACCATATATAAAACTAGATTTGAAAATCCCGACCAGTTATAGCAAATGGATTTGAAAATCCCGACCAGTTATAAAACTGGATTTGAAAATCCCGACCAGTTATGACACTAGATTTAAAAATCCCGACCAGTTATAAAAACTGGATTTGAAAATCCCGACCAGTTATAGAAACTGGATTTTAAAATCCCGACCAATTATAGGAACTGGATTTGAAAATCCTGACCAGTTATAGAAACTGGATTTGAAAATCCCGACCAGTTATAAAAACTAGATTTGAAAATCCCGACCAGTTATAGAAACTGGATTTGAAAATCCCGACCAGTTATAGAAACTGGATTTGAAAATATCGACCAGTTATAGAAACTAGATTTGAAAATCCCGACCAGTTATAAAACTGGATTTGAAAATCTCGACCAGTTATAGAAACTGGATTTGAAAATCCCGACCAGTTATAAAAACTGGATTTGAAAATCCCAACCAGTTATAGAAACTGGATTTCAAAATCCCGACCAGTTATAGAAACTGGAGTTGAAAATCCCGACCAGTTATAACACTGAATTTGAAAATCTCGACCAGTTATAAAAACTGGATTTGAAATTCCCGACCAGTTATAGAAACTGGATTTGAAAATCCCGACCAGTTATAAAAACTAGATTTGAAAATCCTGACCAGTTATAAAACTGGAATTGAAAATCCCGACCAGTTATAAAAACTAGAGTTGAAAATCCCGACCAGTTATAGAAACTGGATTTGAAAATCCCGATCAGTTATAGAAACTGGATTTGAAAATCTCGACCAGTTATAGAAACAGGATTTGAAAATCCCGACCAGTTATAGAAACTGGATTTGAAAATCCCGACCAGTTATAAAATCTGGAATTGAAAATCCCAACCAGTTATATAAACTGGATTTTAAAATCCCGACCAGTTATAGAAACTGGATTTGAAAATCCCGACCAGTTATAGAAACTGGATTTAAAAATCCCGACCAGTTATAACACTGAATTTGAAAATCCCGACCGGTTATAAAAACTGGATTTGAAAATCCCGACCAGTTATAGAAACTTGATTTGAAAATCCTGACCAGTTATAGAAACTGGATTTGAAAATCCCGACCAGTTATAAAAACTGGATTTGAAAATCTCGACCAGTTATAAAACTGGATTTGAAAATCCCGACCAGTTATAGAAATTGGATTTGAAAATACTGATCAGTTATAACACTGGATTTGAAAATCCCGACCAATTATAAAACTAGATTTGAAAATCCCGACCAGTTATAAATCTGGATTTGAAAATCACAACCAGTTATAAAACTAGATTTAAAAATCCCGACCAGTTATAGAAACAGCATTTGAAAATCCTGACCAGTTATAAAACTGGATTTGAAAATCCCGACCAGTTATAGAAATTGGATTTGAAAATCCCGACCAGTTATGACACTAGATTTTGAAATCACGACCAGTTATAGAAACTGGATTTGAAAATCACAACCAGTTATAGAAACTGGATTTGAAAATCTCGACCAGTTATAGAAACTGGATTTGAAAATCCCGACCAGTTACAAAAACTGGATTTGAAAATCCCGACCAGTTATAAAAACTAGATTTCAAAATCTTGATCAGTTATAGAAACTGGATTTGAAAATCCCGACCAGTTACAGAAACTGGATTTGAAAATACCGAGCAGTTATAGAAACTAGATTTGAAAATCCCGACAAGTTATAAAACTGGATTTGAAAATCCCGACCAGTTATAGAAACTGGATTTGAAAATCCCGACCAGTTATAAAAACTGGATTTGAAAATCCCGACCAGTTATAGAAACTGGATTTCAAAATACCGACCAGTTATAGAAACTGGATTTGAAAATCCCGACCAGTTATAGAAACTGGATTTGAAATTCCCGACCAGTTATAACACTGAATTTGAAAATCCCGACCAGTTATAAAAACTGGATTTTAAAATCCCGACCAGTTATAGAAAATGGATTTGAAAATCCTGACCTGTTATAGAAACTGAATTTGAAAATCCTGACCAGTTATGAAAACTGGATTTTAAAATCCCGACCAGTTATAAAACTGGATTTGAAAATCCCGACGAGTTATAGAAACTAAATTTGAAAATCCTGATCAGTTATAACACTGGATTTGAAAATCCCGACCAATTATAAAACTAGATTTGAAAATCCCGACCAGTTATAGCAAATGGATTTGAAAATCTTGACCAGTTATAAAACTGGATTTGAAAATCCCGACCAGTTATGACACTAGATTTGAAAATCCCGACCAGTTATAGAAACTGGATTTGAAAATCCCGACCAGTTATAAAAACTAGATTTGAAAATCCTGACCAGTTATAAAAACTAGATTTGAAAATCTCAACCAGTTATAGAAACTGAATTTGAAAATCCTGACCAGTTATAGAAACTGGATTTGAAAATCCCGACCAGTTATAGAAACTGGATTTGAAAATCCCGACTAGTTATAAAAACTGGATTTGAAAATCCCGACCAGTTATAGAAACTGGATTTGAAAATCCTGACCAGTTATAGAAACTGAATTTGAAAATCCTGACCAGTTATGAAAACTGGATTTGAAAATCCCGACCAGTTATAAAACTGGATTTGAAAATCCCGACGAGTTATAAAAACTAAATTTGAAAATCCTGATCAGTTATAACACTGGATTTGAAAATCCCGACCAATTATAAAACTAGATTTGAAAATTCCGACCAGTTATAGCAAATGGATTTGAAAATCCCGACCAGTTATAAAACTGGATTTGAAAATCCTGACCAGTTATGACACTAGATTTGAAAATCCCGATCAGTTATAGAAACTGGATTTGAAAATCCCGACCAGTTATAAAAACTAGATTTGAAAATTCCGACCAGTTATAGAAACTGGATTTGAAAATCCTGACCAGTTATAGAAATTGGATTTTAAAATCCCGACCAATTATAGAAACTGGATTTGAAAATCCTGACCAGTTATAGAAACTGGATTTGAAAATCCCGACCAGTTATAAAAACTAGATTTGAAAATCTCGACCAGTTATAGAAACTGGATTTGAAAATCCCGACCAGTTATAGAAACTGGATTTGAAAATCCCGACCAGTTATAGAAACTAGATTTGAAAATCCCAACCAGTTATAAAACTGGATTTGAAAATCCAGACCAGTTATAGAAACTGGATTTGAAAATCCCGACCAGTTATAAAAACTAGATTTGAAAATCCCGACCAGTTATAGAAACTGGATTTCAAAATACCGACCAGTTATAGAAACTGGATTTGAAAATCCCGACCAGTTATAGAAACTGGATTTGAAAATCCCGACCAGTTATAACACTGAATTTGAAAATCCCGACCAGTTATAAAACTAGATTTGAAAATCCCGACCAGTTATAGAAAATGGATTTGAAAATCCCGACCAGTTATAAAACTGGATTTGAAAATCTCGACCAGTTATAAAGCTGGATTTGAAAATCCCGACCAGTTATAAAAACTAGATTTGAAAATCCTGACCAGTTATAGAAACTGGATTTGAAAATCCCGACCAGTTATAGAAACTGGATTTGAAAATATCGACCAATTATAGAAACTAGATTTGAAAATCCTGACCAGTTATAAAAACTAGATTTGAAAATCCCGACCAGTTATAAAAACTAGATTTGAAAATCCCGACCAGTTATAGAAACTGGATTTGAAAATCCCGACCAGTTATAAAAACTGGATTTGAAATATCGACCAATTATAGAAACTAGATTTGAAAATCCCGACCAGTTATAAAACTGGATTTGAAAATCTCGAGCAGTTATAGAAACTGGATTTGAAAATCCCGACCAGTTATAAAAACTGGATTTGAAAATCCCAACCAGTTATAGAAACTGGATTTCAAAATCCCGACCAGTTATAGAAACTGGAGTTGAAAATCCCGACCAGTTATAACACTGAATTTGAAAATCCCGACCAGTTATAAAAACTGGATTTGAAAATTCCAACCAGTTATAGAAACTGGATTTGAAAATCCTGACCAGTTATAGAAACTGAATTTGAAAATCCCGACCAGTTATTAAAACTGGATTTGAAAATCCCGACCAGTTATAAAACTGGATTTGAAAATCCCGACGAGTTATAGAAACTGAATTTGAAAATCCTGATCAATTATAACACTGGATTTGAAAATCCCGACCAATTATAAAACTAGATTTAAAAATCCCGACCAGTTATAAAACTGGATTTGAAAATCCCGACCAGTTATAAAAACTAGAGTTGAAAATGCCGACCAGTTATAGAAACTGGATTTGAAAATCCCGACCAGTTATAGAAACTGGATTTGAAAATCTCGACCAGTTATAGAAATAGGATTTGAAAATCCCGACCAGTTATAGAAACTAGATTTGAAAATCCCGACCATTTATAAAATCTGGAATTGAAAATCCCGACCAGTTATAGAAACTGATTTCAAAATCCCGACCAGTTATAGAAACTGGATTTGAAAATCCCGCCAGTTATAGAAACTGGATTTGAAAATCCCGACCAGTTATAACACTGAATTTGAAAATCCCGACCGGTTATAAAAACTGGATTTGAAAATCCTGACCAGTTATAGAATATTGATTTGAAAATCCTGACCAGTTATAGAAACTGGATTTGAAAATCCCGACCAGTTATAAAAACTGGATTTGAAAATCTCGACCAGTTATAAAACTGGATTTGAAAATCCCGACCAGTTATAGAAATTAGATTTGAAAATCCTGATCAGTTATAACACTGGATTTGAAAATCCCGACCAAATATAAAACTAGATTTGAAAATCGGGACCTATTATAAAAACTGGATTTGAAAATCCCGACCAGTTATAAATCTCGATTTGAAAATCCCAACCAGTTATAAAACTAGATTTAAAAATCCCGACCAGTTATAGAAACAACATTTGAAAATCCTGACCAGTTATAAAACTGGATTTGAAAATCCCGACCAGTTATAGAAATTGGATTTGAAAATCCCGACCAGTTATGACACTAGATTTTGAAATCACGACCAGTTATAGAAACTGGATTTGAAAATCCCAACCAGTTATAGAAACTGGATTTGAAAATCCCGACCAGTTATAGAAACTGGATTTGAAAATCCCGACCAGTTGTAAAAACTGAATTTTGAAAATCCTGACCAGTTACAAAAACTGGATTTGAAAATCCCGACCAGTTATAAAAACTAGATTTGAAAATCTCGACCAGTTATAGAAACTGGATTTGAAAATCCCGACCAGTTATAGAAACTGGATTTGAAAATCTCGATCAGTTATAGAAACTAGATTTGAAAATCCCGACCAGTTATAAAACTGGATTTGAAAATCCCGACCAGTTATAGAAACTGGATTTGAAAATCCCGACCAGTTATAAAAACTGGATTTGAAAATCCCGACCAGTTATAGAAACTGGATTTCAAAATACCGACCAGTTATATAAACTGGATTTGAAAATCCCGACCAGTTATAGAAACTGGATTTGAAAATCCCGACCAGTTATAACACTGAATTTGAAAATCCCGACCAGTTATAAAAACTGGATTTGAAAATCCCGACCAGTTATAGAAACTGGATTTGAAAATCCTGACCTGTTATAGAAACTGAATTTGAAAATCCTGACCAGTTATGAAAACTGGATTTGAAAATCCCGACCAGTTATAAAACTGGATTTGAAAATCCCGACGAGTTATAGAAACTAAATTTGAAAATCCTGATCAGTTATAACACTGGATTTGAAAATCCCGACAAATTATAAAACTAGATTTGAAAATCCCGACCAGTTATAGAAAATGGATTTGAAAATCCCGACCAGTTATAAAATTGGATTTGAAAATCCCGACCAGTTATGACACTAGATTTGAAAATCCCGACCAGTTATAGAAACTGGATTTGAAAATCCCGACCAGTTATAAAAACTAGATTTGAAAATTTAGACCAGTTATTGAAACTGGATTTAAAAATCCTGACCAGTTATAGAAATTGGATTTTAAAATCCCGACCAATTATAGAAACTGGATTTGAAAATCCTGACCAGTTATAGAAACTGGATTTGAAAATCCCGACCAGTTATAAAAACTAGACTTGAAAATCCCGATCAGTTATAAAAACTGGATTTGAAAATCCCGACCAGTTATAGAAACTGGATTTGAAAATATCGACCAGTTATAGAAACTAGATTTGAAAATCCCAACCAGTTATAAAACTAGATTTGAAAATCCCGACCAGTTATAAAAACTGGATTTGAAAATGCCAACCAGTTATAGAAACTGGATTTCAAAATCCCTACCAGTTATAGAAACTGGAGTTGAAAATCCCGACCAGTTATAAAAACTGGATTTGAAAATCCCGACCAGTTATAAAACTGGATTTGAAAATCCTGACTAGTTATAGGAACTGAATTTGAAAATCCTGACCAGTTATAAAAACTGGATTTGAAAGTCCCGACCAGTTATAAAAACTGGATTTGAAAATCCCGACCAGTTATAGAAACTGGATTTGAAAATCCTGACCAGTTATAGAAATTGAGTTTGAAAATCCTGACCAGTTATGAAAACTGGATTTGAAAATCCCGACCAGTTATAAAACTGGATTTGAAAATCCCGACGAGTTATAGAAACTAAATTTGAAAATCCTGATCAGTTATAACACTGGATTTGAAAATTCCGACCAATTATAAAACTAGATTTGAAAATCCCGACCAGTTATAGCAAATGGATTTGAAAATCCCGACCAGTTATAAAACTGGATTTGAAAATCCCGGCCAGTTATGACACTAGATTTGAAAATCCCGACCAGTTATAAAAACTGGATTTGAAAATCCCGACCAGTTATAGAAACTGGATTTTAAAATCCCGACCAATTATAGAAACTGGATTTGAAAATCCTGACCAGTTATAGAAACTGGATTTGAAAATCCCGACCAGTTATAAAAACTGGATTTGAAAATCTCGACCAGTTATAAAACTGGATTTGAAAATCCCGACCAGTTATAGAAATTAGATTTGAAAATCCTGATCAGTTATAACACTGGATTTGAAAATCCCGACCAATTATAAAACTAGATTTGAAAATCGAGACCTATTATAAAAACTGGATTTGAAAATCACGACCAGTTATAAATCTGGATTTGAAAATCCCAACCAGTTATAAAACTAGATTTAAAAATCCCGACCAGTTATAGAAACAACATTTGAAAATCCTGACCAGTTATAAAACTGGATTTGAAAATCCCGACCAGTTATAGAAATTGGATTTGAAAATCCCGACCAGTTATGACACTAGATTTTGAAATCACGACCAGTTATAGAAACTGGATTTGAAAATCCCAACCAGTTATAGAAACTGGATTTGAAAATCCCGACCAGTTATAGAAACTGGATTTGAAAATCCCGACCAGTTGTAAAAACTGAATTTTGAAAATCCCGACCAGTTACAAAAACTGGATTTGAAAATCCCGACCAGTTATAAAAACTAGATTTGAAAATCTCGACCAGTTATAGAAACTGGATTTGAAAATCCCGACCAGTTATAGAAACTGGATTTGAAAATCTCGATCAGTTATAGAAACTAGATTTGAAAATCCCGACCTGTTATAAAACTGGATTTGAAAATCCCGACCAGTTATAGAAACTGGATTTGAAAATCCCGACCAGTTATAAAAACTGGATTTGAAAATCCCGACCAGTTATAGAAACTGGATTTCAAAATACCGACCAGTTATAGAAACTGGATTTGAAAATCCCGACCAGTTATAGAAACTGGATTTGAAAATCCCGACCAGTTATAACACTGAATTTGAAAATCCCGACCAGTTATAAAAACTGGATTTGAAAATCCCGACCAGTTATAGAAACTGGATTTGAAAATCCTGACCTGTTATAGAAACTGAATTTGAAAATCCTGACCAGTTATGAAAACTGGATTTGAAAATCCCGACCAGTTATAAAACTGGATTTGAAAATCCCGACGAGTTAATGAAATTTAATTTGAAAATCCTGATCAGTTATAACACTGGATTTGAAAATCCCGACAAATTATAAAACTAGATTTGAAAATCCCGACCAGTTATAGCAAATGGATTTGAAAATCCCGACCAGTTATAAAATTGGATTTGAAAATCCCGACCAGTTATGACACTAGATTTGAAAATCCCGACCAGTTATAGAAACTGGATTTGAAAATCCCGACCAGTTATAAAAACTAGATTTGAAAATTCAGACCAGTTATTGAAACTGGATTTAAAAATCCTGACCAGTTATAGAAATTGGATTTTAAAATCCCGACCAATTATAGAAACTGGATTTGAAAATCCTGACCAGTTATAGAAACTGAATTTGAAAATCCCGACCAGTTATAAAAACTAGACTTGAAAATCCCGATCAGTTATAAAAACTGGATTTGAAAATCCCGACCAGTTATAGAAACTGGATTTAAAAATATCGACCAGTTATAGAAACTAGATTTGAAAATCCCAACCAGTTATAAAACTGGATTTGAAAATCCCGACCAGTTATAAAAACTGGATTTGAAAATGCCAACCAGTTATAGAAACTGGATTTCAAAATCCCTACCAGTTATAGAAACTGGAGTTGAAAATCCCGACCAGTTATAAAAACTGGATTTGAAAATCCCGACCAGTTATAAAACTGGATTTGAAAATCCTGACTAGTTATAGAAACTGAATTTGAAAATCCTGACCAGTTATAAAAACTGGATTTGAAAGTCCCGACCAGTTATAAAAACTGGATTTATAAATCCCGACCAGTTATAGAAACTGAATTTGAAAATCCTGACCAGTTATAGAAATTGAGTTTGAAAATCCTGACCAGTTATGAAAACTGGATTTGAAAATCCCGACCAGTTATAAAACTGGATTTGAAAATCCCGACGAGTTATAGAAACTAAATTTGAAAATCCTGATCAGTTATAACACTGGATTTGAAAATTCCGACCATATATAAAACTAGATTTGAAAATCCCGACCAGTTATAGCAAATGGATTTGAAAATCCCGACCAGTTATAAAACTGGATTTGAAAATCCCGACCAGTTATGACACTAGATTTAAAAATCCCGACCAGTTATAAAAACTGGATTTGAAAATCCCGACCAGTTATAGAAACTGGATTTTAAAATCCCGACCAATTATAGGAACTGGATTTGATAATCCTGACCAGTTATAGAAACTGGATTTGAAAATCCCGACCAGTTATAAAAACTAGATTTGAAAATCCCGACCAGTTATAGAAACTGGATTTGAAAATCCCGACCAGTTATAGAAACTGGATTTGAAAATATCGACCAGTTATAGAAACTAGATTTGAAAATCCCGACCAGTTATAAAACTGGATTTGAAAATCTCGACCAGTTATAGAAACTGGATTTGAAAATCCCGACCAGTTATAAAAACTGGATTTGAAAATCCCAACCAGTTATAGAAACTGGATTTCAAAATCCCGACCAGTTATAGAAACTGGAGTTGAAAATCCCGACCAGTTATAACACTGAATTTGAAAATCTCGACCAGTTATAAAAACTGGATTTGAAATTCCCGACCAGTTATAGAAACTGGATTTGAAAATCCCGACCAGTTATAAAAACTAGATTTGAAAATCCTGACCAGTTATAAAACTGGAATTGAAAATCCCGACCAGTTATAAAAACTAGAGTTGAAAATCTCGACCAGTTATAGAAACTGGATTTGAAAATCCCGATCAGTTATAGAAACTGGATTTGAAAATCTCGACCAGTTATAGAAACAGGATTTGAAAATCCCGACCAGTTATAGAAACTGGATTTGAAAATCCCGACCAGTTATAAAATCTGGAATTGAAAATCCCAACCAGTTATATAAACTGGATTTTAAAATCCCGACCAGTTATAGAAACTGGATTTGAAAATCCCGACCAGTTATAGAAACTGGATTTAAAAATCCCGACCAGTTACAACACTGAATTTGAAAATCCCGACCGGTTATAAAAACTGGATTTGAAAATCCCGACCAGTTATAGAAACTTGATTTGAAAATCCTGACCAGTTATAGAAACTGGATTTGAAAATCCCGACCAGTTATAAAAACTGGATTTGAAAATCTCGACCAGTTATAAAACTGGATTTGAAAATCCCGACCAGTTATAGAAATTGGATTTGAAAATACTGATCAGTTATAACACTGGATTTGAAAATCCCGACCAATTATAAAACTAGATTTAAAAATCCCGACCAGTTATAAATCTGGATTTGAAAATCACAACCAGTTATAAAACTAGATTTAAAAATCCCGACCAGTTATAGAAACAGCATTTGAAAATCCTGACCAGTTATAAAACTGGATTTGAAAATCCCGACCAGTTATAGAAATTGGATTTGAAAATCCCGACCAGTTATGACACTAGATTTTGAAATCACGACCAGTTATAGAAACTGGATTTGAAAATCACAACCAGTTATAGAAACTGGATTTGAAAATCTCGACCAGTTATAGAAACTGGATTTGAAAATCCCGACCAGTTACAAAAACTGGATTTGAAAATCCCGACCAGTTATAAAAACTAGATTTCAAAATCTTGATCAGTTATAGAAACTGGATTTGAAAATCCCGACCAGTTACAGAAACTGGATTTGAAAATCCCGAGCAGTTATAGAAACTAGATTTGAAAATCCCGACAAGTTATAAAACTGGATTTGAAAATCCCGACCAGTTATAGAAACTGGATTTGAAAATCCCGACCAGTTATAAAAACTGGATTTGAAAATCCCGACCAGTTATAGAAACTGGATTTCAAAATACCGACCAGTTATAGAAACTGGATTTGAAAATCCCGACCAGTTATAGAAACTGGATTTGAAATTCCCGACCAGTTATAACACTGAATTTGAAAATCCCGACCAGTTATAAAAACTGGATTTTAAAATCCCGACCAGTTATAGAAAATGGATTTGAAAATCCTGACCTGTTATAGAAACTGAATTTGAAAATCCTGACCAGTTATGAAAACTGGATTTTAAAATCCCGACCAGTTATAAAACTGGATTTGAAAATCCCGACGAGTTATAGAAACTAAATTTGAAAATCCTGATCAGTTATAACACTGGATTTGAAAATCCCGACCAATTATAAAACTAGATTTGAAAATCCCGACCAGTTATAGCAAATGGATTTGAAAATCTTGACCAGTTATAAAACTGGATTTGAAAATCCCGACCAGTTATGACACTAGATTTGAAAATCCCGACCAGTTATAGAAACTGGATTTGAAAATCCCGACCAGTTATAAAAACTAGATTTGAAAATCCTGACCAGTTATAAAAACTAGATTTGAAAATCTCAACCAGTTATAGAAACTGAATTTGAAAATCCTGACCAGTTATAGAAACTGGATTTGAAAATCCCGACCAGTTATAGAAACTGGATTTGAAAATCCCGACTAGTTATAAAAACTGGATTTGAAAATCCCGACCAGTTATAGAAACTGGATTTGAAAATCCTGACCAGTTATAGAAACTGAATTTGAAAATCCTGACCAGTTATGAAAACTGGATTTGAAAATCCCGACCAGTTATAAAACTGGATTTGAAAATCCCGACGAGTTATAAAAACTAAATTTGAAAATCCTGATCAGTTATAACACTGGATTTGAAAATCCCGACCAATTATAAAACTAGATTTGAAAATTCCGACCAGTTATAGCAAATGGATTTGAAAATCCCGACCAGTTATAAAACTGGATTTGAAAATCCTGACCAGTTATGACACTAGATTTGAAAATCCCGATCAGTTATAGAAACTGGATTTGAAAATCCCGACCAGTTATAAAAACTAGATTTGAAAATTCCGACCAGTTATAGAAACTGGATTTGAAAATCCTGATCAGTTATAGAAATTGGATTTTAAAATCCCGACCAATTATAGAAACTGGATTTGAAAATCCTGACCAGTTATAGAAACTGGATTTGAAAATCCCGACCAGTTATAAAAACTAGATTTGAAAATCTCGACCAGTTATAGAAACTGGATTTGAAAATCCCGACCAATTATAGAAACTGGATTTGAAAATCCCGACCAGTTATAGAAACTAGATTTAAAAATCCCAACCAGTTATAAAACTGGATTTGAAAATCCAGACCAGTTATAGAAACTGGATTTGAAAATCCCGACCAGTTATAAAAACTAGATTTGAAAATCCCGACCAGTTATAGAAACTGGATTTCAAAATACCGACCAGTTATAGAAACTGGATTTGAAAATCCCGACCAGTTATAGAAACTGGATTTGAAAATCCCGACCAGTTATAACACTGAATTTGAAAATCCCGACCAGTTATAAAACTAGATTTGAAAATCCCGACCAGTTATAGAAAATGGATTTGAAAATCCCGACCAGTTATAAAACTGGATTTGAAAATCTCGACCAGTTATAAAGCTGGATTTGAAAATCCCGACCAGTTATAAAAACTAGATTTGAAAATCCTGACCAGTTATAGAAACTGGATTTGAAAATCCCGACCAGTTATAGAAACTGGATTTGAAAATATCGACCAATTATAGAAACTAGATTTGAAAATCCTGACCAGTTATAAAAACTAGATTTGAAAATCCCGACCAGTTATAAAAACTAGATTTGAAAATCCCGACCAGTTATAGAAACTGGATTTGAAAATCCCGACCAGTTATAGAAACTGGATTTGAAATATCGACCAATTATAGAAACTAGATTTGAAAATCCCGACCAGTTATAAAACTGGATTTGAAAATCTCGACCAGTTATAGAAACTGGATTTGAAAATCCCGACCAGTTATAAAAACTGGATTTGAAAATCCCAACCAGTTATAGAAACTGGATTTCAAAATCCCGACCAGTTATAGAAACTGGAGTTGAAAATCCCGACCAGTTATAACACTGAATTTGAAAATCCCGACCAGTTATAAAAACTGGATTTGAAAATCCCAACCAGTTATAGAAACTGGATTTGAAAATCCTGACCAGTTATAGAAACTGAATTTGAAAATCCCGACCAGTTATTAAAACTGGATTTGAAAATCCCGACCAGTTATAAAACTGGATTTGAAAATCCCGACGAGTTATAGAAACTGAATTTGAAAATCCTGATCAATTATAACACTGGATTTGAAAATCCCGACCAATTATAAAACTAGATTTGAAAATCCCGACCAGTTATAAAACTGGATTTGAAAATCCCGACCAGTTATAAAAACTAGAGTTGAAAATGCCGACCAGTTATAGAAACTGGATTTGAAAATCCCGACCAGTTATAGAAACTGGATTTGAAAATCTCGACCAGTTATAGAAATAGGATTTGAAAATCCCGACCAGTTATAGAAACTAGATTTGAAAATCCCGACCATTTATAAAATCTGGAATTGAAAATCCCGACCAGTTATAGAAACTGATTTCAAAATCCCGACCAGTTATAGAAACTGGATTTGAAAATCCCGCCAGTTATAGAAACTGGATTTGAAAATCCCGACCTGTTATAACACTGAATTTGAAAATCCCGACCGGTTATAAAAACTGGATTTGAAAATCCTGACCAGTTATAGAATATTGATTTGAAAATCCTGACCAGTTATAGAAACTGGATTTGAAAATCCCGACCAGTTATAAAAACTGGATTTGAAAATCTCGACCAGTTATAAAACTGGATTTGAAAATCCCGACCAGTTATAGAAATTAGATTTGAAAATCCTGATCAGTTATAACATTGGATTTGAAAATCCCGACCAATTATAAAACTAGATTTGAAAATCGGGACCTATTATAAAAACTGGATTTGAAAATCCCGACCAGTTATAAATCTCGATTTGAAAATCCCAACCAGTTATAAAACTAGATTTAAAAATCCCGACCAGTTATAGAAACAACATTTGAAAATCCTGACCAGTTATAAAACTGGATTTGAAAATCCCGACCAGTTATAGAAATTGGATTTGAAAATCCCGACCAGTTATGACACTAGATTTTGAAATCACGACCAGTTATAGAAACTGGATTTGAAAATCCCAACCAGTTATAGAAACTGGATTTGAAAATCCCGACCAGTTATAGAAACTGGATTTGAAAATCCCGACCAGTTATAGAAACTGGATTTGAAAATCTCGATCAGTTATAGAAACTAGATTTGAAAATCCCGACCAGTTATAAAACTGGATTTGAAAATCCCGACCAGTTATAGAAACTGGATTTGAAAATCCCGACCAGTTATAAAAACTGGATTTGAAAATCCCGACCAGTTATAGAAACTGGATTTCAAAATACCGACCAGTTATAGAAACTGGATTTGAAAATCCCGACCAGTTATAGAAACTGGATTTGAAAATCCCGACCAGTTATAACACTGAATTTGAAAATCCCGACCAGTTATAAAAACTGGATTTGAAAATCCCGACCAGTTATAGAAACTGGATTTGAAAATCCTGACCTGTTATAGAAACTGAATTTGAAAATCCTGACCAGTTATGAAAACTGGATTTGAAAATCCCGACCAGTTATAAAACTGGATTTGAAAATCCCGACGAGTTATAGAAACTAAATTTGAAAATCCTGATCAGTTATAACACTGGATTTGAAAATTCCGACCAATTATAAAACTAGATTTGAAAATCCCGACCAGTTATAGCAAATGGATTTGAAAATCCCGACCAGTTATAAAACTGGATTTGAAAATCCCGGCCAGTTATGACACTAGATTTGAAAATCCCGACCAGTTATAAAAACTGGATTTGAAAATCCCGACCAGTTATAGAAACTGGATTTTAAAATCCCGACCAATTATAGAAACTGGATTTGAAAATCCTGACCAGTTATAGAAACTGGATTTGAAAATCCCGACCAGTTATAAAAACTGGATTTGAAAATCTCGACCAGTTATAAAACTGGATTTGAAAATCCCGACGAGTTATAGAAACTAAATTTGAAAATCCTGATCAGTTATAACACTGGATTTGAAAATTCCGACCAATTATAAAACTAGATTTGAAAATCCCGACCAGTTATAGCAAATGGATTTGAAAATCCCGACCAGTTATAAAACTGGATTTGAAAATCCCGGCCAGTTATGACACTAGATTTGAAAATCCCGACCAGTTATAAAAACTGGATTTGAAAATCCCGACCAGTTATAGAAACTGGATTTTAAAATCCCGACCAATTATAGAAACTGGATTTGAAAATCCTGACCAGTTATAGAAACTGGATTTGAAAATCCCGACCAGTTATAAAAACTGGATTTGAAAATCTCGACCAGTTATAAAACTGGATTTGAAAATCCCGACCAGTTATAGAAATTAGATTTGAAAATCCTGATCAGTTATAACACTGGATTTGAAAATCCCGACCAATTATAAAACTAGATTTGAAAATCGAGACCTATTATAAAAACTGGATTTGAAAATCACGACCAGTTATAAATCTGGATTTGAAAATCCCAACCAGTTATAAAACTAGATTTAAAAATCCCGACCAGTTATAGAAACAACATTTGAAAATCCTGACCAGTTATAAAACTGGATTTGAAAATCCCGACCAGTTATAGAAATTGGATTTGAAAATCCCGACCAGTTATGACACTAGATTTTGAAATCACGACCAGTTATAGAAACTGGATTTGAAAATCCCAACCAGTTATAGAAACTGGATTTGAAAATCCCGACCAGTTATAGAAACTGGATTTGAAAATCCCGACCAGTTGTAAAAACTGAATTTTGAAAATCCCGACCAGTTACAAAAACTGGATTTGAAAATCCCGACCAGTTATAAAAACTAGATTTGAAAATCTCGACCAGTTATAGAAACTGGATTTGAAAATCCCGACCAGTTATAGAAACTGGATTTGAAAATCTCGATCAGTTATAGAAACTAGATTTGAAAATCCCGACCTGTTATAAAACTGGATTTGAAAATCCCGACCAGTTATAGAAACTGGATTTGAAAATCCCGACCAGTTATAAAAACTGGATTTGAAAATCCCGACCAGTTATAGAAACTGGATTTCAAAATACCGACCAGTTATAGAAACTGGATTTGAAAATCCCGACCAGTTATAGAAACTGGATTTGAAAATCCCGACCAGTTATAACACTGAATTTGAAAATCCCGACCAGTTATAAAAACTGGATTTGAAAATCCCGACCAGTTATAGAAACTGGATTTGAAAATCCTGACCTGTTATAGAAACTGAATTTGAAAATCCTGACCAGTTATGAAAACTGGATTTGAAAATCCCGACCAGTTATAAAACTGGATTTGAAAATCCCGACGAGTTAATGAAATTTAATTTGAAAATCCTGATCAGTTATAACACTGGATTTGAAAATCCCGACAAATTATAAAACTAGTTTTGAAAATCCCGACCAGTTATAGCAAATGGATTTGAAAATCCCGACCAGTTATAAAATTGGATTTGAAAATCCCGACCAGTTATGACACTAGATTTGAAAATCCCGACCAGTTATAGAAACTGGATTTGAAAATCCCGACCAGTTATAAAAACTAGATTTGAAAATTCAGACCAGTTATTGAAACTGGATTTAAAAATCCTGACCAGTTATAGAAATTGGATTTTAAAATCCCGACCAATTATAGAAACTGGATTTGAAAATCCTGACCAGTTATAGAAACTGAATTTGAAAATCCCGACCAGTTATAAAAACTAGACTTGAAAATCCCGATCAGTTATAAAAACTGGATTTGAAAATCCCGACCAGTTATAGAAACTGGATTTAAAAATATCGACCAGTTATAGAAACTAGATTTGAAAATCCCAACCAGTTATAAAACTGGATTTGAAAATCCCGACCAGTTATAAAAACTGGATTTGAAAATGCCAACCAGTTATAGAAACTGGATTTCAAAATCCCTACCAGTTATAGAAACTGGAGTTGAAAATCCCGACCAGTTATAAAAACTGGATTTGAAAATCCCGACCAGTTATAAAACTGGATTTGAAAATCCTGACTAGTTATAGAAACTGAATTTGAAAATCCTGACCAGTTATAAAAACTGGATTTGAAAGTCCCGACCAGTTATAAAAACTGGATTTATAAATCCCGACCAGTTATAGAAACTGAATTTGAAAATCCTGACCAGTTATAGAAATTGAGTTTGAAAATCCTGACCAGTTATGAAAACTGGATTTGAAAATCCCGACCAGTTATAAAACTGGATTTGAAAATCCCGACGAGTTATAGAAACTAAATTTGAAAATCCTGATCAGTTATAACACTGGATTTGAAAATTCCGACCATATATAAAACTAGATTTGAAAATCCCGACCAGTTATAGCAAATGGATTTGAAAATCCCGACCAGTTATAAAACTGGATTTGAAAATCCCGACCAGTTATGACACTAGATTTAAAAATCCCGACCAGTTATAAAAACTGGATTTGAAAATCCCGACCAGTTATAGAAACTGGATTTTAAAATCCCGACCAATTATAGGAACTGGATTTGATAATCCTGACCAGTTATAGAAACTGGATTTGAAAATCCCGACCAGTTATAAAAACTAGATTTGAAAATCCCGACCAGTTATAGAAACTGGATTTGAAAATCCCGACCAGTTATAGAAACTGGATTTGAAAATATCGACCAGTTATAGAAACTAGATTTGAAAATCCCGACCAGTTATAAAACTGGATTTGAAAATCTCGACCAGTTATAGAAACTGGATTTGAAAATCCCGACCAGTTATAAAAACTGGATTTGAAAATCCCAACCAGTTATAGAAACTGGATTTCAAAATCCCGACCAGTTATAGAAACTGGAGTTGAAAATCCCGACCAGTTATAACACTGAATTTGAAAATCTCGACCAGTTATAAAAACTGGATTTGAAATTCCCGACCAGTTATAGAAACTGGATTTGAAAATCCCGACCAGTTATAAAAACTAGATTTGAAAATCCTGACCAGTTATAAAACTGGAATTGAAAATCCCGACCAGTTATAAAAACTAGAGTTGAAAATCTCGACCAGTTATAGAAACTGGATTTGAAAATCCCGATCAGTTATAGAAACTGGATTTGAAAATCTCGACCAGTTATAGAAACAGGATTTGAAAATCCCGACCAGTTATAGAAACTGGATTTGAAAATCCCGACCAGTTATAAAATCTGGAATTGAAAATCCCAACCAGTTATATAAACTGGATTTTAAAATCCCGACCAGTTATAGAAACTGGATTTGAAAATCCCGACCAGTTATAGAAACTGGATTTAAAAATCCCGACCAGTTACAACACTGAATTTGAAAATCCCGACCGGTTATAAAAACTGGATTTGAAAATCCCGACCAGTTATAGAAACTTGATTTGAAAATCCTGACCAGTTATAGAAACTGGATTTGAAAATCCCGACCAGTTATAAAAACTGGATTTGAAAATCTCGACCAGTTATAAAACTGGATTTGAAAATCCCGACCAGTTATAGAAATTGGATTTGAAAATACTGATCAGTTATAACACTGGATTTGAAAATCCCGACCAATTATAAAACTAGATTTAAAAATCCCGACCAGTTATAAATCTGGATTTGAAAATCACAACCAGTTATAAAACTAGATTTAAAAATCCCGACCAGTTATAGAAACAGCATTTGAAAATCCTGACCAGTTATAAAACTGGATTTGAAAATCCCGACCAGTTATAGAAATTGGATTTGAAAATCCCGACCAGTTATGACACTAGATTTTGAAATCACGACCAGTTATAGAAACTGGATTTGAAAATCACAACCAGTTATAGAAACTGGATTTGAAAATCTCGACCAGTTATAGAAACTGGATTTGAAAATCCCGACCAGTTACAAAAACTGGATTTGAAAATCCCGACCAGTTATAAAAACTAGATTTCAAAATCTTGATCAGTTATAGAAACTGGATTTGAAAATCCCGACCAGTTACAGAAACTGGATTTGAAAATCCCGAGCAGTTATAGAAACTAGATTTGAAAATCCCGACAAGTTATAAAACTGGATTTGAAAATCCCGACCAGTTATAGAAACTGGATTTGAAAATCCCGACCAGTTATAAAAACTGGATTTGAAAATCCCGACCAGTTATAGAAACTGGATTTCAAAATACCGACCAGTTATAGAAACTGGATTTGAAAATCCCGACCAGTTATAGAAACTGGATTTGAAATTCCCGACCAGTTATAACACTGAATTTGAAAATCCCGACCAGTTATAAAAACTGGATTTTAAAATCCCGACCAGTTATAGAAAATGGATTTGAAAATCCTGACCTGTTATAGAAACTGAATTTGAAAATCCTGACCAGTTATGAAAACTGGATTTTAAAATCCCGACCAGTTATAAAACTGGATTTGAAAATCCCGACGAGTTATAGAAACTAAATTTGAAAATCCTGATCAGTTATAACACTGGATTTGAAAATCCCGACCAATTATAAAACTAGATTTGAAAATCCCGACCAGTTATAGCAAATGGATTTGAAAATCTTGACCAGTTATAAAACTGGATTTGAAAATCCCGACCAGTTATGACACTAGATTTGAAAATCCCGACCAGTTATAGAAACTGGATTTGAAAATCCCGACCAGTTATAAAAACTAGATTTGAAAATCCTGACCAGTTATAAAAACTAGATTTGAAAATCTCAACCAGTTATAGAAACTGAATTTGAAAATCCTGACCAGTTATAGAAACTGGATTTGAAAATCCCGACCAGTTATAGAAACTGGATTTGAAAATCCCGACTAGTTATAAAAACTGGATTTGAAAATCCCGACCAGTTATAGAAACTGGATTTGAAAATCCTGACCAGTTATAGAAACTGAATTTGAAAATCCTGACCAGTTATGAAAACTGGATTTGAAAATCCCGACCAGTTATAAAACTGGATTTGAAAATCCCGACGAGTTATAAAAACTAAATTTGAAAATCCTGATCAGTTATAACACTGGATTTGAAAATCCCGACCAATTATAAAACTAGATTTGAAAATTCCGACCAGTTATAGCAAATGGATTTGAAAATCCCGACCAGTTATAAAACTGGATTTGAAAATCCTGACCAGTTATGACACTAGATTTGAAAATCCCGATCAGTTATAGAAACTGGATTTGAAAATCCCGACCAGTTATAAAAACTAGATTTGAAAATTCCGACCAGTTATAGAAACTGGATTTGAAAATCCTGATCAGTTATAGAAATTGGATTTTAAAATCCCGACCAATTATAGAAACTGGATTTGAAAATCCTGACCAGTTATAGAAACTGGATTTGAAAATCCCGACCAGTTATAAAAACTAGATTTGAAAATCTCGACCAGTTATAGAAACTGGATTTGAAAATCCCGACCAGTTATAGAAACTGGATTTGAAAATCCCGACCAGTTATAGAAACTAGATTTAAAAATCCCAACCAGTTATAAAACTGGATTTGAAAATCCAGACCAGTTATAGAAACTGGATTTGAAAATCCCGACCAGTTATAAAAACTAGATTTGAAAATCCCGACCAGTTATAGAAACTGGATTTCAAAATACCGACCAGTTATAGAAACTGGATTTGAAAATCCCGACCAGTTATAGAAACTGGATTTGAAAATCCCGACCAGTTATAACACTGAATTTGAAAATCCCGACCAGTTATAAAACTAGATTTGAAAATCCCGACCAGTTATAGAAAATGGATTTGAAAATCCCGACCAGTTATAAAACTGGATTTGAAAATCTCGACCAGTTATAAAGCTGGATTTGAAAATCCCGACCAGTTATAAAAACTAGATTTGAAAATCCTGACCAGTTATAGAAACTGGATTTGAAAATCCCGACCAGTTATAGAAACTGGATTTGAAAATATCGACCAATTATAGAAACTAGATTTGAAAATCCTGACCAGTTATAAAAACTAGATTTGAAAATCCCGACCAGTTATAAAAACTAGATTTGAAAATCCCGACCAGTTATAGAAACTGGATTTGAAAATCCCGACCAGTTATAGAAACTGGATTTGAAATATCGACCAATTATAGAAACTAGATTTGAAAATCCCGACCAGTTATAAAACTGGATTTGAAAATCTCGACCAGTTATAGAAACTGGATTTGAAAATCCCGACCAGTTATAAAAACTGGATTTGAAAATCCCAACCAGTTATAGAAACTGGATTTCAAAATCCCGACCAGTTATAGAAACTGGAGTTGAAAATCCCGACCAGTTATAACACTGAATTTGAAAATCCCGACCAGTTATAAAAACTGGATTTGAAAATCCCAACCAGTTATAGAAACTGGATTTGAAAATCCTGACCAGTTATAGAAACTGAATTTGAAAATCCCGACCAGTTATTAAAACTGGATTTGAAAATCCCGACCAGTTATAAAACTGGATTTGAAAATCCCGACGAGTTATAGAAACTGAATTTGAAAATCCTGATCAATTATAACACTGGATTTGAAAATCCCGACCAATTATAAAACTAGATTTGAAAATCCCGACCAGTTATAAAACTGGATTTGAAAATCCCGACCAGTTATAAAAACTAGAGTTGAAAATGCCGACCAGTTATAGAAACTGGATTTGAAAATCCCGACCAGTTATAGAAACTGGATTTGAAAATCTCGACCAGTTATAGAAATAGGATTTGAAAATCCCGACCAGTTATAGAAACTAGATTTGAAAATCCCGACCATTTATAAAATCTGGAATTGAAAATCCCGACCAGTTATAGAAACTGATTTCAAAATCCCGACCAGTTATAGAAACTGGATTTGAAAATCCCGCCAGTTATAGAAACTGGATTTGAAAATCCCGACCTGTTATAACACTGAATTTGAAAATCCCGACCGGTTATAAAAACTGGATTTGAAAATCCTGACCAGTTATAGAATATTGATTTGAAAATCCTGACCAGTTATAGAAACTGGATTTGAAAATCCCGACCAGTTATAAAAACTGGATTTGAAAATCTCGACCAGTTATAAAACTGGATTTGAAAATCCCGACCAGTTATAGAAATTAGATTTGAAAATCCTGATCAGTTATAACATTGGATTTGAAAATCCCGACCAATTATAAAACTAGATTTGAAAATCGGGACCTATTATAAAAACTGGATTTGAAAATCCCGACCAGTTATAAATCTCGATTTGAAAATCCCAACCAGTTATAAAACTAGATTTAAAAATCCCGACCAGTTATAGAAACAACATTTGAAAATCCTGACCAGTTATAAAACTGGATTTGAAAATCCCGACCAGTTATAGAAATTGGATTTGAAAATCCCGACCAGTTATGACACTAGATTTTGAAATCACGACCAGTTATAGAAACTGGATTTGAAAATCCCAACCAGTTATAGAAACTGGATTTGAAAATCCCGACCAGTTATAGAAACTGGATTTGAAAATCCCGACCAGTTATAGAAACTGGATTTGAAAATCTCGATCAGTTATAGAAACTAGATTTGAAAATCCCGACCAGTTATAAAACTGGATTTGAAAATCCCGACCAGTTATAGAAACTGGATTTGAAAATCCCGACCAGTTATAAAAACTGGATTTGAAAATCCCGACCAGTTATAGAAACTGGATTTCAAAATACCGACCAGTTATAGAAACTGGATTTGAAAATCCCGACCAGTTATAGAAACTGGATTTGAAAATCCCGACCAGTTATAACACTGAATTTGAAAATCCCGACCAGTTATAAAAACTGGATTTGAAAATCCCGACCAGTTATAGAAACTGGATTTGAAAATCCTGACCTGTTATAGAAACTGAATTTGAAAATCCTGACCAGTTATGAAAACTGGATTTGAAAATCCCGACCAGTTATAAAACTGGATTTGAAAATCCCGACGAGTTATAGAAACTAAATTTGAAAATCCTGATCAGTTATAACACTGGATTTGAAAATCCCGACAAATTATAAAACTAGATTTGAAAATCCCGACCAGTTATAGAAAATGGATTTGAAAATCCCGACCAGTTATAAAATTGGATTTGAAAATCCCGACCAGTTATGACACTAGATTTGAAAATCCCGACCAGTTATAGAAACTGGATTTGAAAATCCCGACCAGTTATAAAAACTAGATTTGAAAATTTAGACCAGTTATTGAAACTGGATTTAAAAATCCTGACCAGTTATAGAAATTGGATTTTAAAATCCCGACCAATTATAGAAACTGGATTTGAAAATCCTGACCAGTTATAGAAACTGGATTTGAAAATCCCGACCAGTTATAAAAACTAGACTTGAAAATCCCGATCAGTTATAAAAACTGGATTTGAAAATCCCGACCAGTTATAGAAACTGGATTTGGAAATATCGACCAGTTATAGAAACTAGATTTGAAAATCCCAACCAGTTATAAAACTAGATTTGAAAATCCCGACCAGTTATAAAAACTGGATTTGAAAATGCCAACCAGTTATAGAAACTGGATTTCAAAATCCCTACCAGTTATAGAAACTGGAGTTGAAAATCCCGACCAGTTATAAAAACTGGATTTGAAAATCCCGACCAGTTATAAAACTGGATTTGAAAATCCTGACTAGTTATAGGAACTGAATTTGAAAATCCTGACCAGTTATAAAAACTGGATTTGAAAGTCCCGACCAGTTATAAAAACTGGATTTGAAAATCCCGACCAGTTATAGAAACTGGATTTGAAAATCCTGACCAGTTATAGAAATTGAGTTTGAAAATCCTGACCAGTTATGAAAACTGGATTTGAAAATCCCGACCAGTTATAAAACTGGATTTGAAAATCCCGACGAGTTATAGAAACTAAATTTGAAAATCCTGATCAGTTATAACACTGGATTTGAAAATTCCGACCAATTATAAAACTAGATTTGAAAATCCCGACCAGTTATAGCAAATGGATTTGAAAATCCCGACCAGTTATAAAACTGGATTTGAAAATCCCGACCAGTTATGACACTAGATTTGAAAATCCCGACCAGTTATAAAAACTGGATTTGAAAATCCCGACCAGTTATAGAAACTGGATTTTAAAATCCCGACCAATTATAGAAACTGGATTTGAAAATCCTGACCAGTTATAGAAACTGGATTTGAAAATCCCGACCAGTTATAAAAACTAGATTTGAAAATCCCGACCAGTTATAGAAACTGGATTTGAAAATCCCGACCAGTTATAGAAACTGGATTTGAAAATATCGACCAGTTATAGAAACTAGATTTGAAAATCCCGACCAGTTATAAAACTGGATTTGAAAATCTCGACCAGTTATAGAAACTGGATTTGAAAATCCCGACCAGTTATAAAAACTGGATTTGAAAATCCCGACCAGTTATAGAAACTGGATTTGAAAATCCTGACCAGTTATAGAAACTGGATTTTAAAATCCCGACCAATTATAGAAACTGGATTTGAAAATCCTGACCAGTTATAGAAACTGGATTTGAAAATCCCGACCAGTTATAAAAACTGGATTTGAAAATCCCGACCAGTTATAGAAACTGGATTTGAAAATCCTGACCAGTTATAGAAACTGGATTTTAAAATCCCGACCAATTATAGAAACTGGATTTGAAAATCCTGACCAGTTATAGAAACTGGATTTGAAAATCCCGACTAGTTATAGAAACTGGATTTGAAAATCCCGACCAGTTATAGAAACTGGATTTGAAAATATCGACCAATTATAGAAACTAGATTTGAAAATCCCGACCAGTTATAAAACTGGATTTGAAAATCTCGACCAGTTATAGAAACTGGATTTGAAAATCCCGACCAGTTATAAAAACTGGATTTGAAAATTCCAACCAGTTATAGAAACTGGATTTCAAAATCCCGACCAGTTATAGAAACTGGAGTTGAAAATCCCGACCAGTTATAAAACTGAATTTAAAAATCCCGACCAGTTATAAAAACTGAATTTGAAAATCCCGACTAGTTATAGAAACTGGATTTGAAAATCCTGACCAGTTATAGAAACTGAATTTGAAAATCCCGACCAGTTATAAAAACTGGATTTGAAAATCCCGACCAGTTATAAAACTGGATTTGAAAATCCCGACGAGTTATAGAAACTGAATTTGAAAATCCTTATCAGTTATAACACTGGATTTGAAAATCCCGACCAATTATAAAACTAGATTTGAAAATCCAGACCAGTTATAGAAAATGGATTTGAAAATCCCGACTAGTTATAAAACTGGATTTGAAAATCCCGACCAGTTATAGAAACTGGATTTGAAAATTCTGACCAGTTATAAAACCGGATTTGAAAATCCCGACCAGTTATAGAAACTGGATTTAAAAATTCCGACTAGTTATGACACTAGATTTGAAAATCCCGACCTATTATAGATACTTGATTTGAAAATCCCGAACAGTTATAAAAACTGGAGTTGAAAATCCCGACCAGTTATAGAAACTGGATTTGAAAATCCTGACAGTTATAGAAACTGGATTTGAAAATCTCGAACAGTTATAGAAACTGGATTTGAAAATCCAGACCAGTTATAGAAACTGGATTTGAAAATCCCGACCAGTTATAAAATCTGGAATTGAAAATCCCGACCAGTTATAGAAACTGGATTTCAAAATCCCGACCAGTTATAAATACTGGATTTGAAAATCCCGACCAGTTATAAAAACTGGATTTGAAAATCCAGACCAGTTATAACACTGAATTTGAAAATCCCGACCGGTTATAAAAACTGGATTTGAAAATCCCGACCAGTTATAAAAACTTGATTTGAAAATCCTGACCAGTTATAGAAACTGGATTTGAAAATTCCGACCAGTTATAAAAACTGGATTTGAAAATTCCGACCAGTTATAAAACTGGATTTGAAAATCCCGACCAGTTATAGAAACTGGATTTGAAAATCCTGATCAGTTATAACACTGCATTTGAAAATCCCGACCAATTATAAAACTAGATTTGAAAATCCGGACCTGTTATAGAAACTGGATTTGAAAATCCCGACCAGTTATAAATCTGGATTTGAAAATCCCAACCAGTTATAAAACTATATTTAAAAATCCCGACCAGTTATAGAAACTGCATTTGAAAATCCTGACCAGTTATAAAATCTGTTATTGAAAATCCCGATCAGTTAAAGAAATTGGATTTGAAAATCCCGACCAGTTATGACAATAGATTTGGAAATCACGATCAGTTATAGAAACTGGATTTGAAAATCCCGATCAGTTATAGAAAGTGGATTTGAAAATCCGACCAGTTATAGAAACTGGATTTGAAAATCCCGACCAGTTGTAAAAACTGAATTTCAAAATCCCGACCAGTTATAAAAACTAGATTTGAAAATCCCGACCAGTTATAGAAACTAGATTTGAAAATCCCGACCAGTTATAGAAACTGGATTTGAAAATCCCGACCAGTTATAAAAACTAGATTTGAAAATCCCGACCAGTTATAAAACTGGATTTCAAAATCCTGACCAGTTATAGAAACTGAATTTGAAAATCCCGACCAGTTATAAAAACTGGATTTGAAAATCCCGACCAGTTATAAAAACTGGATTTCAAAATCCCGACCAGTTATAAAAACTGCATTTGAAAATCCTGACCAGTTATAGAAACTGGATTTGAAAATCCCGACTAGTTATAGAAACTGGATTTGAAAATATCGACCAGTTATAGAAACTGAATTTGAAAATCCCGACCGGTTATAAAAACTAGATTTGAAAATCCCGACCAGTTATAGAAACTAGATTTGAAAATCCCGACCAGTTATAGAAACTGGATTTGAAAATCCCGACCAGTTATAAAAACTGGATTTGAAAATCCTGATCAGTTATAACACTGGATTTGAAAATTCCGACCAATTATAAAACTAGATTTGAAAATCTGGACCTGTTATAGAAACTGGATTTGAAAATCCCGACCAGTTAAAAAACTGGATTTGAAAATCTCAACCAGTTATAAAACTAGATTTTAAAATCCCGACCAGTTATAGAAACTGGATTTGAAAATCCTGACGAGTTATAAAAACTGGATTTGAAAATCCCGACCAGTTATAAAAACTAGATTTGAAATTCCCGACCAGTTATCGAAACTGGATTTGAAAATCCCGACCAGTTATAGAAACTGGATTTGAAAATATCGACCACATTTAGAAACTAGATTTGAAAATCCCGACCAGTTATAAAACTGGATTTGAAAATCCCGACCAGTTATAGAAACTGGATTTAAAAATCCTGACTAGTTATAAAAACTGGATTTGAAAATCCCAAACAGTTATAAAAACTGGATTTCAAAATCCCGACCAGTTATAGAAACTGGAGTTGAAAATCCCGACCAGTTATAAAACTGAATTTAAAAATCCCGACCAGTTATAAACACTGAATTTGAAAATCCCGACCAGTTATAAAAACTGAATTTGAAAATACTGACCAGTTATAGAAACTGAATTTGAAAATTCGGACCAGTTATAAAAACTGGATTTGAAAATCCCGACTAGTTATAAAACTGGATTTGAAAATCCCGACGAATTATAGAAACTGAATTTGAAAATCCTGATCAGTTATAACACTGGATTTGAAAATCCCGACCAATTATAAAACTAGATTTGAAAATCCAGACCAGTTATAAAAAATGGATTTGAAAATCCCGACCAGTTATAAAACTGGATTTGAAAATCCCGACCAGTTATAGAAACTGGATTTGAAAATCCTGACCAGTTATAAAACTGGATTTGAAAATCCCGACCAGTTATAGAAACTGAATTTAAAAATTCCGACCAGTTATGACACTAGATTTGAAAATCCCGACCAGTTATAACACTGAATTTGAAAATCCCGAACAGTTATAAAAACTGGATTTGAAAATCCCGACCAGTTATAGAAACTGGATTTGAAAATCCTGACCAGTTTTAGAAATTGGATTTTAAAATCCCGACCAATTATAGAAACTGGATTTGAAAATCCTGACCAGTTATAGAAACTGGATTTGAAAATCCCGACCAGTTATAAAAACTAGATTTGAAAATCCCGACCAGTTATAGAAACTGGATTTGAAAATCCGGACCAGTTATAGAAACTGGATTTGAAAATATCGACCAATTATAGAAACTAGATTTGAAAATCCCGATCAGTTATAAAACTGGATTTGAAAATCTCGACCAGTTATAGAAACTGGAGTTGAAAATCCCGACCAGTTATAACACTGAATTTGAAAATCCCGACCAGTTATAAAAACTGGATTTGAAAATCCCAACCAGTTATAGAAACTGGATTTGAAAATCCTGACCAGTTATAGAAACTGAATTTGAAAATTCGGACCAGTTATAAAAACTGGATTTGAAAATCCCGACTAGTTATAAAACTGGATTTGAAAATCCCGACGAATTATAGAAACTGAATTTGAAAATCCTGATCAGTTATAACACTGGATTTGAAAATCCCGACCAATTATAAAACTAGATTTGAAAATCCAGACCAGTTATAAAAAATGGATTTGAAAATCCCGACCAGTTATAAAACTGGATTTGAAAATCCCGACCAGTTATAGAAACTGGATTTAAAAATCCTGACTAGTTATAAAAACTGGATTTGAAAATCCCAAACAGTTATAGAAACTGGATTTCAAAATCCCGACCAGTTATAGAAACTGGAGTTGAAAATCCCGACCAGTTATAAAACTGAATTTAAAAATCCCGACCAGTTATAAAAACTGAATTTGAAAATCCCGACCAGTTATAGAAACTGAATTTGAAAATACTAACCAGTTATAGAAACTGAATTTGAAAATTCGGACCAGTTATAAAAACTGGATTTGAAAATCCCGACTAGTTATAAAACTGGATTTGAAAATCCCGACGAATTATAGAAACTGAATTTGAAAATCCTGATCAGTTATAACACTGGATTTGAAAATCCCGACCAATTATAAAACTAGATTTGAAAATCCAGACCAGTTATAAAAAATGGATTTGAAAATCCCGACCAGTTATAAAACTGGATTTGAAAATCCCGACCAGTTATAGAAACTAGATTTGAAAATCCTGACCAGTTATAAAACTGGATTTGAAAATCCCGACCAGTTATAGAAACTGAATTTAAAAATTCCGACCAGTTATGACACTAGATTTGAAAATCCCGACCAGTTATAACACTGAATTTGAAAATCCCGAACAGTTATAAAAACTGGATTTGAAAATCCCGACCAGTTATAGAAACTGGATTTGAAAATCCTGACCAGTTTTAGAAATTGGATTTTAAAATCCCGACCAATTATAGAAACTGGATTTGAAAATCCTGACCAGTTATAGAAACTGGATTTGAAAATCCCGACCAGTTATAAAAACTAGATTTGAAAATCCCGACCAGTTATAGAAACTGGATTTGAAAATCCCGACCAGTTATAGAAACTGGATTTGAAAATATCGACCAATTATAGAAACTAGATTTGAAAATCCCGATCAGTTATAAAACTGGATTTGAAAATCTCGACCAGTTATAGAAACTGGAGTTGAAAATCCCGACCAGTTATAACACTGAATTTGAAAATCCCGACCAGTTATAAAAACTGGATTTGAAAATCCCAACCAGTTATAGAAACTGGATTTGAAAATCCTGACCAGTTATAGAAACTGAATTTGAAAATCCCGACCAGTTATTAAAACTGGATTTGAAAATCCCGACCAGTTATAAAACTGGATTTGAAAATCCCGACGAGTTATAGAAACTGAATTTGAAAATCCTGATCAGTTATAACATTGGATTTGAAAATCCCGACCAATTATAAAACTAGATTTGAAAATCCCGACCAGTTATAAAACTGGAGTTGAAAATCCCGACCAGTTATAAAAACTAGAGTTGAAAATGCCGACCAGTTATAGAAACTGGATTTGAAAATCCCGACCAGTTATAGAAACTGGATTTGAAAATCTCGACCAGTTATAGAAACAGGATTTGAAAATCCCGACCAGTTATAGAAACTAGATTTGAAAATCCCGACCATTTATAAAATCTGGAATTGAAAATCCCGACCAGTTATAGAAACTGATTTCAAAATCCCGACCAGTTATAGAAACTGGATTTGAAAATCCCGACCAGTTATAGAAACTGGATTTGAAAATCCCGACCAGTTATAACACTGAATTTGAAAATCCCGACCGGTTATAAAAACTGGATTTGAAAATCCCGACCAGTTATAGAATGTTGATTTGAAAATCCTGACCAGTTATAGAAACTGGATTTGAAAATCCCGACCAGTTATAAAAACTGAATTTGAAAATCTCGACCAGTTATAAAACTGGATTTGAAAATCCCGACCAGTTATAGAAATTAGATTTGAAAATCCTGATCAGTTATAACACTGGATTTGAAAATCCCGACCAATTATAAAACTAGATTTGAAAATCGGGACCTATTATAAAAACTGGATTTGAAAATCCCGACCAGTTATAAATCTGGATTTGAAAATCCCAACCAGTTATAAAACTAGATTTAAAAATCCCGACCAGTTATAGAAACAGCATTTGAAAATCCTGACCAGTTATAAAACTGGATTTGAAAATCCCGACCAGTTTTAGAAATTGGATTTGAAAATCCCGACCAGTTATGACACTAGATTTTGAAATCACGACCAGTTATAGAAACTGGATTTGAAAATCCCAACCAGTTATAGAAACTGAATTTGAAAATCCCGACCAGTTATAAAAACTGGATTTGAAAATCCCGACTAGTTATAAAACTGGATTTGAAAATCCCGACGAGTTATAAAACTGGATTTGAAAATCCCGACCAGTTATAGAAACAGCATTTGAAAATTCTGACCAGTTATAAAACTGGATTTGAAAATCCCGACCAGTTATAGAAATTGGATTTGAAAATCCCGACCAGTTATGACACTAGATTTTGAAATCACGACCAGTTATAGAAACTGGATTTGAAAATCCTGACCAGTTATAGAAACTGAATTTGAAAATCCCGACCAGTTATAAAAACTGGATTTGAAAATCCCGACTAATTATAAAACTGGATTTGAAAATCCCGACGAGTTATAGAAACTGAATTTGAAAATCCTGATCAGTTATAACACTGGATTTGAAAATCCCGACCAATTATAAAACTAGATTTGAAAATCCAGACCAGTTATAAAAAATGAATTTGAAAATCCCGACCAGTTACAAAACTGGATTTGAAAATCCCGACCAGTTATAGAAACTGGATTTGAAAATCCTGACCAGTTATAAAACTGGATTTGAAAATCGCGACCAGTTATAGAAACTGGATTTAAAAATTCCGACCAGTTATGACACTAGATTTGAAAATCCCGACCAGTTATAACACTGAATTTGAAAATCCCGACCAGTTATAAAAACTGGATTTGAAAATCCCGACCAGTTATAGAAACTAGATTTAAAAATCCCGACCAGTTATAGAAACAGCATTTGAAAATCCTGACCAGTTATAAAACTGGATTTGAAAATCCCGACCAGTTATAGAAATTGGATTTGAAAATCCCGACCAGTTATGACACTAGATTTTGAAATCACGACCAGTTATAGAAACTGGATTTGAAAATCCCAACCAGTTATAGAAACTGAATTTGAAAATCCCGACCAGTTATAAAAACTGGATTTGAAAATCCCGACTAGTTATAAAACTGGATTTGAAAATCCCGACGAGTTATAAAACTGGATTTGAAAGTCCCGACCAGTTATAGAAACAACATTTGAAAATCCTGACCAGTTATAAAACTGGATTTGAAAATCCCGACCAGTTATAGAAATTGGATTTGAAAATCCCGACCAGTTATGACACTAGATTTTGAAATCACGACCAGTTATAGAAACTGGATTTGAAAATCCCAACCAGTTATAGAAACTGAATTTGAAAATCCCGACCAGTTATAAAAACTGGATTTGAAAATCCCGACTAGTTATAAAACTGGATTTGAAAATCCCGACGAGTTATAGAAACTGAATTTGAAAATCCTGATCAGTTATAACACTGGATTTGAAAATCCCGACCAATTATAAAACTAGATTTGAAAATCCAGACCAGTTATAAAAAATGAATTTGAAAATCCCGACCAGTTACAAAACTGGATTTGAAAATCCCGACCAGTTATAGAAACTGGATTTGAAAATCCTGACCAGTTATAAAACTGGATTTGAAAATCCCGACTAGTTATAGAAACTGGATTTAAAAATTCCGACCAGTTATGACACTAGATTTGAAAATCCCGACCAGTTATAACACTGAATTTGAAAATCCCGACCAGTTATAAAAACTGGATTTGAAAATCTCGACCAGTTATAGAAACTGGATTTGAAAATCCTGACCAGTTATAGAAACTGGATTTTAAAATCCCGACCAATTATAGAAACTGGATTTGAAAATCCTGACCAGTTATAGAAACTGGATTTGAAAATCCCGACCAGTTATAGAAACTGGATTTGAAAATCCCGACCAGTTATAGAAACTGGATTTGAAAATATCGACCAATTATAGAAACTAGATTTGAAAATCCCGACCAGTTATAAAACTGGATTTGAAAATCTCGACCAGTTATAGAAACTGGATTTGAAAATCTCGACCAGTTATAGAAACTGGATTTGAAAATCCCGACCAGTTACAAAAACTGGATTTGAAAATCCCGACCAGTTATAAAAACTAGATTTCAAAATCTTGATCAGTTATAGAAACTGGATTTGAAAATCCCGACCAGTTACAGAAACTGGATTTGAAAATCCCGAGCAGTTATAGAAACTAGATTTGAAAATCCCGACAAGTTATAAAACTGGATTTGAAAATCCCGACCAGTTATAGAAACTGGATTTGAAAATCCCGACCAGTTATAAAAACTGGATTTGAAAATCCCGACCAGTTATAGAAACTGGATTTCAAAATACCGACCAGTTATAGAAACTGGATTTGAAAATCCCGACCAGTTATAGAAACTGGATTTGAAATTCCCGACCAGTTATAACACTGAATTTGAAAATCCCGACCAGTTATAAAAACTGGATTTTAAAATCCCGACCAGTTATAGAAAATGGATTTGAAAATCCTGACCTGTTATAGAAACTGAATTTGAAAATCCTGACCAGTTATGAAAACTGGATTTTAAAATCCCGACCAGTTATAAAACTGGATTTGAAAATCCCGACGAGTTATAGAAACTAAATTTGAAAATCCTGATCAGTTATAACACTGGATTTGAAAATCCCGACCAATTATAAAACTAGATTTGAAAATCCCGACCAGTTATAGCAAATGGATTTGAAAATCTTGACCAGTTATAAAACTGGATTTGAAAATCCCGACCAGTTATGACACTAGATTTGAAAATCCCGACCAGTTATAGAAACTGGATTTGAAAATCCCGACCAGTTATAAAAACTAGATTTGAAAATCCTGACCAGTTATAAAAACTAGATTTGAAAATCTCAACCAGTTATAGAAACTGAATTTGAAAATCCTGACCAGTTATAGAAACTGGATTTGAAAATCCCGACCAGTTATAGAAACTGGATTTGAAAATCCCGACTAGTTATAAAAACTGGATTTGAAAATCCCGACCAGTTATAGAAACTGGATTTGAAAATCCTGACCAGTTATAGAAACTGAATTTGAAAATCCTGACCAGTTATGAAAACTGGATTTGAAAATCCCGACCAGTTATAAAACTGGATTTGAAAATCCCGACGAGTTATAAAAACTAAATTTGAA
Organism: Nuphar pumila; assembly: GCF_984573655.1. NCBI lineage: Eukaryota > Viridiplantae > Streptophyta > Magnoliopsida > Nymphaeales > Nymphaeaceae > Nuphar > Nuphar pumila. The sequence goes on from NC_143258.1 coordinate 68,304,995, forward strand.
AATCCTGATCAGTTATAACACTGGATTTGAAAATCCCGACCAATTATAAAACTAGATTTGAAAATTCCGACCAGTTATAGCAAATGGATTTGAAAATCCCGACCAGTTATAAAACTGGATTTGAAAATCCTGACCAGTTATGACACTAGATTTGAAAATCCCGATCAGTTATAGAAACTGGATTTGAAAATCCCGACCAGTTATAAAAACTAGATTTGAAAATTCCGACCAGTTATAGAAACTGGATTTGAAAATCCTGATCAGTTATAGAAATTGGATTTTAAAATCCCGACCAATTATAGAAACTGGATTTGAAAATCCTGACCAGTTATAGAAACTGGATTTGAAAATCCCGACCAGTTATAAAAACTAGATTTGAAAATCTCGACCAGTTATAGAAACTGGATTTGAAAATCCCGACCAGTTATAGAAACTGGATTTGAAAATCCCGACCAGTTATAGAAACTAGATTTAAAAATCCCAACCAGTTATAAAACTGGATTTGAAAATCCAGACCAGTTATAGAAACTGGATTTGAAAATCCCGACCAGTTATAAAAACTAGATTTGAAAATCCCGACCAGTTATAGAAACTGGATTTCAAAATACCGACCAGTTATAGAAACTGGATTTGAAAATCCCGACCAGTTATAGAAACTGGATTTGAAAATCCCGACCAGTTATAACACTGAATTTGAAAATCCCGACCAGTTATAAAACTAGATTTGAAAATCCCGACCAGTTATAGAAAATGGATTTGAAAATCCCGACCAGTTATAAAACTGGATTTGAAAATCTCGACCAGTTATAAAGCTGGATTTGAAAATCCCGACCAGTTATAAAAACTAGATTTGAAAATCCTGACCAGTTATAGAAACTGGATTTGAAAATCCCGACCAGTTATAGAAACTGGATTTGAAAATATCGACCAATTATAGAAACTAGATTTGAAAATCCTGACCAGTTATAAAAACTAGATTTGAAAATCCCGACCAGTTATAAAAACTAGATTTGAAAATCCCGACCAGTTATAGAAACTGGATTTGAAAATCCCGACCAGTTATAGAAACTGGATTTGAAATATCGACCAATTATAGAAACTAGATTTGAAAATCCCGACCAGTTATAAAACTGGATTTGAAAATCTCGACCAGTTATAGAAACTGGATTTGAAAATCCCGACCAGTTATAAAAACTGGATTTGAAAATCCCAACCAGTTATAGAAACTGGATTTCAAAATCCCGACCAGTTATAGAAACTGGAGTTGAAAATCCCGACCAGTTATAACACTGAATTTGAAAATCCCGACCAGTTATAAAAACTGGATTTGAAAATCCCAACCAGTTATAGAAACTGGATTTGAAAATCCTGACCAGTTATAGAAACTGAATTTGAAAATCCCGACCAGTTATTAAAACTGGATTTGAAAATCCCGACCAGTTATAAAACTGGATTTGAAAATCCCGACGAGTTATAGAAACTGAATTTGAAAATCCTGATCAATTATAACACTGGATTTGAAAATCCCGACCAATTATAAAACTAGATTTGAAAATCCCGACCAGTTATAAAACTGGATTTGAAAATCCCGACCAGTTATAAAAACTAGAGTTGAAAATGCCGACCAGTTATAGAAACTGGATTTGAAAATCCCGACCAGTTATAGAAACTGGATTTGAAAATCTCGACCAGTTATAGAAATAGGATTTGAAAATCCCGACCAGTTATAGAAACTAGATTTGAAAATCCCGACCATTTATAAAATCTGGAATTGAAAATCCCGACCAGTTATAGAAACTGATTTCAAAATCCCGACCAGTTATAGAAACTGGATTTGAAAATCCCGCCAGTTATAGAAACTGGATTTGAAAATCCCGACCAGTTATAACACTGAATTTGAAAATCCCGACCGGTTATAAAAACTGGATTTGAAAATCCTGACCAGTTATAGAATATTGATTTGAAAATCCTGACCAGTTATAGAAACTGGATTTGAAAATCCCGACCAGTTATAAAAACTGGATTTGAAAATCTCGACCAGTTATAAAACTGGATTTGAAAATCCCGACCAGTTATAGAAATTAGATTTGAAAATCCTGATCAGTTATAACATTGGATTTGAAAATCCCGACCAATTATAAAACTAGATTTGAAAATCGGGACCTATTATAAAAACTGGATTTGAAAATCCCGACCAGTTATAAATCTCGATTTGAAAATCCCAACCAGTTATAAAACTAGATTTAAAAATCCCGACCAGTTATAGAAACAACATTTGAAAATCCTGACCAGTTATAAAACTGGATTTGAAAATCCCGACCAGTTATAGAAATTGGATTTGAAAATCCCGACCAGTTATGACACTAGATTTTGAAATCACGACCAGTTATAGAAACTGGATTTGAAAATCCCAACCAGTTATAGAAACTGGATTTGAAAATCCCGACCAGTTATAGAAACTGGATTTGAAAATCCCGACCAGTTATAGAAACTGGATTTGAAAATCTCGATCAGTTATAGAAACTAGATTTGAAAATCCCGACCAGTTATAAAACTGGATTTGAAAATCCCGACCAGTTATAGAAACTGGATTTGAAAATCCCGACCAGTTATAAAAACTGGATTTGAAAATCCCGACCAGTTATAGAAACTGGACTTCAAAATACCGACCAGTTATAGAAACTGGATTTGAAAATCCCGACCAGTTATAGAAACTGGATTTGAAAATCCCGACCAGTTATAACACTGAATTTGAAAATCCCGACCAGTTATAAAAACTGGATTTGAAAATCCCGACCAGTTATAGAAACTGGATTTGAAAATCCTGACCTGTTATAGAAACTGAATTTGAAAATCCTGACCAGTTATGAAAACTGGATTTGAAAATCCCGACCAGTTATAAAACTGGATTTGAAAATCCCGACGAGTTATAGAAACTAAATTTGAAAATCCTGATCAGTTATAACACTGGATTTGAAAATCCCGACAAATTATAAAACTAGATTTGAAAATCCCGACCAGTTATAGAAAATGGATTTGAAAATCCCGACCAGTTATAAAATTGGATTTGAAAATCCCGACCAGTTATGACACTAGATTTGAAAATCCCGACCAGTTATAGAAACTGGATTTGAAAATCCCGACCAGTTATAAAAACTAGATTTGAAAATTTAGACCAGTTATTGAAACTGGATTTAAAAATCCTGACCAGTTATAGAAATTGGATTTTAAAATCCCGACCAATTATAGAAACTGGATTTGAAAATCCTGACCAGTTATAGAAACTGGATTTGAAAATCCCGACCAGTTATAAAAACTAGACTTGAAAATCCCGATCAGTTATAAAAACTGGATTTGAAAATCCCGACCAGTTATAGAAACTGGATTTGGAAATATCGACCAGTTATAGAAACTAGATTTGAAAATCCCAACCAGTTATAAAACTAGATTTGAAAATCCCGACCAGTTATAAAAACTGGATTTGAAAATGCCAACCAGTTATAGAAACTGGATTTCAAAATCCCTACCAGTTATAGAAACTGGAGTTGAAAATCCCGACCAGTTATAAAAACTGGATTTGAAAATCCCGACCAGTTATAAAACTGGATTTGAAAATCCTGACTAGTTATAGGAACTGAATTTGAAAATCCTGACCAGTTATAAAAACTGGATTTGAAAGTCCCGACCAGTTATAAAAACTGGATTTGAAAATCCCGACCAGTTATAGAAACTGGATTTGAAAATCCTGACCAGTTATAGAAATTGAGTTTGAAAATCCTGACCAGTTATGAAAACTGGATTTGAAAATCCCGACCAGTTATAAAACTGGATTTGAAAATCCCGACGAGTTATAGAAACTAAATTTGAAAATCCTGATCAGTTATAACACTGGATTTGAAAATTCCGACCAATTATAAAACTAGATTTGAAAATCCCGACCAGTTATAGCAAATGGATTTGAAAATCCCGACCAGTTATAAAACTGGATTTGAAAATCCCGACCAGTTATGACACTAGATTTGAAAATCCCGACCAGTTATAAAAACTGGATTTGAAAATCCCGACCAGTTATAGAAACTGGATTTTAAAATCCCGACCAATTATAGAAACTGGATTTGAAAATCCTGACCAGTTATAGAAACTGGATTTGAAAATCCCGACCAGTTATAAAAACTAGATTTGAAAATCCCGACCAGTTATAGAAACTGGATTTGAAAATCCCGACCAGTTATAGAAACTGGATTTGAAAATATCGACCAGTTATAGAAACTAGATTTGAAAATCCCGACCAGTTATAAAACTGGATTTGAAAATCTCGACCAGTTATAGAAACTGGATTTGAAAATCCCGACCAGTTATAAAAACTGGATTTGAAAATCCCGACCAGTTATAGAAACTGGATTTGAAAATCCTGACCAGTTATAGAAACTGGATTTTAAAATCCCGACCAATTATAGAAACTGGATTTGAAAATCCTGACCAGTTATAGAAACTGGATTTGAAAATCCCGACCAGTTATAAAAACTGGATTTGAAAATCCCGACCAGTTATAGAAACTGGATTTGAAAATCCTGACCAGTTATAGAAACTGGATTTTAAAATCCCGACCAATTATAGAAACTGGATTTGAAAATCCTGACCAGTTATAGAAACTGGATTTGAAAATCCCGACTAGTTATAGAAACTGGATTTGAAAATCCCGACCAGTTATAGAAACTGGATTTGAAAATATCGACCAATTATAGAAACTAGATTTGAAAATCCCGACCAGTTATAAAACTGGATTTGAAAATCTCGACCAGTTATAGAAACTGGATTTGAAAATCCCGACCAGTTATAAAAACTGGATTTGAAAATTCCAACCAGTTATAGAAACTGGATTTCAAAATCCCGACCAGTTATAGAAACTGGAGTTGAAAATCCCGACCAGTTATAAAACTGAATTTAAAAATCCCGACCAGTTATAAAAACTGAATTTGAAAATCCCGACTAGTTATAGAAACTGGATTTGAAAATCCTGACCAGTTATAGAAACTGAATTTGAAAATCCCGACCAGTTATTAAAACTGGATTTGAAAATCCCGACCAGTTATAAAACTGGATTTGAAAATCCCGACGAGTTATAGAAACTGAATTTGAAAATCCTTATCAGTTATAACACTGGATTTGAAAATCCCGACCAATTATAAAACTAGATTTGAAAATCCAGACCAGTTATAGAAAATGGATTTGAAAATCCCGACTAGTTATAAAACTGGATTTGAAAATCCCGACCAGTTATAGAAACTGGATTTGAAAATTCTGACCAGTTATAAAACCGGATTTGAAAATCCCGACCAGTTATAGAAACTGGATTTAAAAATTCCGACTAGTTATGACACTAGATTTGAAAATCCCGACCTATTATAGATACTTGATTTGAAAATCCCGAACAGTTATAAAAACTGGAGTTGAAAATCCCGACCAGTTATAGAAACTGGATTTGAAAATCCTGACAGTTATAGAAACTGGATTTGAAAATCTCGAACAGTTATAGAAACTGGATTTGAAAATCCAGACCAGTTATAGAAACTGGATTTGAAAATCCCGACCAGTTATAAAATCTGGAATTGAAAATCCCGACCAGTTATAGAAACTGGATTTCAAAATCCCGACCAGTTATAAATACTGGATTTGAAAATCCCGACCAGTTATAAAAACTGGATTTGAAAATCCAGACCAGTTATAACACTGAATTTGAAAATCCCGACCGGTTATAAAAACTGGATTTGAAAATCCCGACCAGTTATAAAAACTTGATTTGAAAATCCTGACCAGTTATAGAAACTGGATTTGAAAATTCCGACCAGTTATAAAAACTGGATTTGAAAATTCCGACCAGTTATAAAACTGGATTTTAAATCCCGACCAGTTATAGAAACTGGATTTGAAAATCCTGATCAGTTATAACACTGCATTTGAAAATCCCGACCAATTATAAAACTAGATTTGAAAATCCGGACCTGTTATAGAAACTGGATTTGAAAATCCCGACCAGTTATAAATCTGGATTTGAAAATCCCAACCAGTTATAAAACTATATTTAAAAATCCCGACCAGTTATAGAAACTGCATTTGAAAATCCTGACCAGTTATAAAATCTGTTATTGAAAATCCCGATCAGTTAAAGAAATTGGATTTGAAAATCCCGACCAGTTATGACAATAGATTTGGAAATCACGATCAGTTATAGAAACTGGATTTGAAAATCCCGATCAGTTATAGAAAGTGGATTTGAAAATCCGACCAGTTATAGAAACTGGATTTGAAAATCCCGACCAGTTGTAAAAACTGAATTTCAAAATCCCGACCAGTTATAAAAACTAGATTTGAAAATCCCGACCAGTTATAGAAACTAGATTTGAAAATCCCGACCAGTTATAGAAACTGGATTTGAAAATCCCGACCAGTTATAAAAACTAGATTTGAAAATCCCGACCAGTTATAAAACTGGATTTCAAAATCCTGACCAGTTATAGAAACTGAATTTGAAAATCCCGACCAGTTATAAAAACTGGATTTGAAAATCCCGACCAGTTATAAAAACTGGATTTCAAAATCCCGACCAGTTATAAAAACTGCATTTGAAAATCCTGACCAGTTATAGAAACTGGATTTGAAAATCCCGACTAGTTATAGAAACTGGATTTGAAAATATCGACCAGTTATAGAAACTGAATTTGAAAATCCCGACCGGTTATAAAAACTAGATTTGAAAATCCCGACCAGTTATAGAAACTAGATTTGAAAATCCCGACCAGTTATAGAAACTGGATTTGAAAATCCCGACCAGTTATAAAAACTGGATTTGAAAATCCTGATCAGTTATAACACTGGATTTGAAAATTCCGACCAATTATAAAACTAGATTTGAAAATCTGGACCTGTTATAGAAACTGGATTTGAAAATCCCGACCAGTTAAAAAACTGGATTTGAAAATCTCAACCAGTTATAAAACTAGATTTTAAAATCCCGACCAGTTATAGAAACTGGATTTGAAAATCCTGACGAGTTATAAAAACTGGATTTGAAAATCCCGACCAGTTATAAAAACTAGATTTGAAATTCCCGACCAGTTATCGAAACTGGATTTGAAAATCCCGACCAGTTATAGAAACTGGATTTGAAAATATCGACCACATTTAGAAACTAGATTTGAAAATCCCGACCAGTTATAAAAATGGATTTGAAAATCCCGACCAGTTATAGAAACTGGATTTAAAAATCCTGACTAGTTATAAAAACTGGATTTGAAAATCCCAAACAGTTATAGAAACTGGATTTCAAAATCCCGACCAGTTATAGAAACTGGAGTTGAAAATCCCGACCAGTTATAACACTGAATTTGAAAATCCCGACCAGTTATAAAAACTGGATTTGAAAATCCCAACCAGTTATAGAAACTGAAGTTGAAAATCCCGACCAGTTATAAAACTGAATTTAAAAATCCCGACCAGTTATAAAAACTGAATTTGAAAATCCCGACTAGTTATAGAAACTGGATTTGAAAATCCTGACCAGTTATAGAAACTGAATTTGAAAATCCCGACCAGTTATAAAAACTGGATTTGAAAATCCCGACCAGTTATAAAACTGGATTTGAAAATCCCGACGAGTTATAGAAACTGAATTTGAAAATCCTTATCAGTTATAACACTGGATTTGAAAATCCCGACCAATTATAAAACTAGATTTGAAAATCCAGACCAGTTATAGAAAATGGATTTGAAAATCCCGACTAGTTATAAAACTGGATTTGAAAATCCCGACCAGTTATAGAAACTGGATTTGAAAATTCTGACCAGTTATAAAACCGGATTTGAAAATCCCGACCAGTTATAGAAACTGGATTTAAAAATTCCGACTAGTTATGACACTAGATTTGAAAATCCCGACCTATTATAGATACTTGATTTGAAAATCCCGAACAGTTATAAAAACTGGAGTTGAAAATCCCGACCAGTTATAGAAACTGGATTTGAAAATCCTGACAGTTATAGAAACTGGATTTGAAAATCTCGAACAGTTATAGAAACTGGATTTGAAAATCCAGACCAGTTATAGAAACTGGATTTGAAAATCCCGACCAGTTATAAAATCTGGAATTGAAAATCCCGACCAGTTATAGAAACTGGATTTCAAAATCCCGACCAGTTATAAATACTGGATTTGAAAATCCCGACCAGTTATAAAAACTGGATTTGAAAATCCAGACCAGTTATAACACTGAATTTGAAAATCCCGACCGGTTATAAAAACTGGATTTGAAAATCCCGACCAGTTATAAAAACTTGATTTGAAAATCCTGACCAGTTATAGAAACTGGATTTGAAAATTCCGACCAGTTATAAAAACTGGATTTGAAAATTCCGACCAGTTATAAAACTGGATTTGAAAATCCCGACCAGTTATAGAAACTGGATTTGAAAATCCTGATCAGTTATAACACTGCATTTGAAAATCCCGACCAATTATAAAACTAGATTTGAAAATCCGGACCTGTTATAGAAACTGGATTTGAAAATCCCGACCAGTTATAAATCTGGATTTGAAAATCCCAACCAGTTATAAAACTATATTTAAAAATCCCGACCAGTTATAGAAACTGCATTTGAAAATCCTGACCAGTTATAAAATCTGTTATTGAAAATCCCGATCAGTTAAAGAAATTGGATTTGAAAATCCCGACCAGTTATGACAATAGATTTGGAAATCACGATCAGTTATAGAAACTGGATTTGAAAATCCCGATCAGTTATAGAAAGTGGATTTGAAAATCCGACCAGTTATAGAAACTGGATTTGAAAATCCCGACCAGTTGTAAAAACTGAATTTCAAAATCCCGACCAGTTATAAAAACTAGATTTGAAAATCCCGACCAGTTATAGAAACTAGATTTGAAAATCCCGACCAGTTATAGAAACTGGATTTGAAAATCCCGACCAGTTATAAAAACTAGATTTGAAAATCCCGACCAGTTATAAAACTGGATTTCAAAATCCTGACCAGTTATAGAAACTGAATTTGAAAATCCCGACCAGTTATAAAAACTGGATTTGAAAATCCCGACCAGTTATAAAAACTAGATTTGAAAATACCGACCAGTTATAAAAACTAGATTTGAAAATCCCGACCAGTTATAGAAACTGGATTTGAAAATCCCGACCAGTTATAGAAACTGGATTTGAAAATATCGACCAATTATAGAAACTAGATTTGAAAATCACGACCAGTTATAAAAACTAGATTTGAAAATCCCGACCAGTTATAAAAACTAGATTTGAAAATCCCGACCAGTTATAGAAACTGGATTTGAAAATCACGACCAGTTATAGAAACTGGATTTGAAATATCGACCAATTATAGAAACTAGATTTGAAAATCCCGACCAGTTATAAAACTGGATTTGAAAATCTCGACCAGTTATAGAAACTGGATTTGAAAATCCCGACCAGTTATAAAAACTGGATTTAAAAATCCCAACCAGTTATAGAAACTGGATTTCAAAATCCCGACCAGTTATAGAAACTGGAGTTGAAAATCCCGACCAGTTATAACACTGAATTTGAAAATCCCGACCAGTTATAAAAACTGGATTTGAAAATCCCAACCAGTTATCGAAACTGGATTTGAAAATCCCGACCAGTTATAGAAACTGGATTTGAAAATATCGACCACATTTAGAAACTAGATTTGAAAATCCCGACCAGTTATAAAACTGGATTTGAAAATCCCGACCAGTTATAGAAACTGGATTTAAAAATCCTGACTAGTTATAAAAACTGGATTTGAAAATCCCAAACAGTTATAGAAACTGAATTTCAAAATCCCGACCAGTTATAGAAACTGGAGTTGAAAATCCCGACCAGTTATAAAACTGAATTTAAAAATCCCGACCAGTTATAAAAACTGAATTTGAAAATCCCGACCAGTTATAAAAACTGAATTTGAAAATACTGACCAGTTATAGAAACTGAATTTGAAAATTCGGACCAGTTATAAAAACTGGATTTGAAAATCCCGACTAGTTATAAAACTGGATTTGAAAATCCCGACGAATTATAGAAACTGAATTTGAAAATCCTGATCAGTTATAACACTGGATTTGAAAATCCCGACCAATTATAAAACTAGATTTGAAAATCCAGACCAGTTATAAAAAATGGATTTGAAAATCCCGACCAGTTATAAAATTGGATTTGAAAATCCCGACCAGTTATAGAAACTGGATTTGAAAATCCTGACCAGTTATAAAACTGGATTTGAAAATCCCGACCAGTTATAGAAACTGAATTTAAAAATTCCGACCAGTTATGACACTAGATTTGAAAATCCCGACCAGTTATAACACTGAATTTGAAAATCCCGAACAGTTATAAAAACTGGATTTGAAAATCCCGACCAGTTATAGAAACTGGATTTGAAAATCCTGACCAGTTTTAGAAATTGGATTTTAAAATCCCGACCAATTATAGAAACTGGATTTGAAAATCCTGACCAGTTATAGAAACTGGATTTGAAAATCCCGACCAGTTATAAAAACTAGATTTGAAAATCCCGACCAGTTATAGAAACTGGATTTGAAAATCCGGACCAGTTATAGAAACTGGATTTGAAAATATCGACCAATTATAGAAACTAGATTTGAAAATCCCGATCAGTTATAAAACTGGATTTGAAAATCTCGACCAGTTATAGAAACTGGAGTTGAAAATCCCGACCAGTTATAACACTGAATTTGAAAATCCCGACCAGTTATAAAAACTGGATTTGAAAATCCCAACCAGTTATAGAAACTGGATTTGAAAATCCTGACCAGTTATAGAAACTGAATTTGAAAATTCGGACCAGTTATAAAAACTGGATTTGAAAATCCCGACTAGTTATAAAACTGGATTTGAAAATCCCGACGAATTATAGAAACTGAATTTGAAAATCCTGATCAGTTATAACACTGGATTTGAAAATCCCGACCAATTATAAAACTAGATTTGAAAATCCAGACCAGTTATAAAAAATGGATTTGAAAATCCCGACCAGTTATAAAACTGGATTTGAAAATCCCGACCAGTTATAGAAACTGGATTTAAAAATCCTGACTAGTTATAAAAACTGGATTTGAAAATCCCAAACAGTTATAGAAACTGGATTTCAAAATCCCGACCAGTTATAGAAACTGGAGTTGAAAATCCCGACCAGTTATAAAACTGAATTTAAAAATCCCGACCAGTTATAAAAACTGAATTTGAAAATCCCGACCAGTTATAGAAACTGAATTTGAAAATACTAACCAGTTATAGAAACTGAATTTGAAAATTCGGACCAGTTATAAAAACTGGATTTGAAAATCCCGACTAGTTATAAAACTGGATTTGAAAATCCCGACGAATTATAGAAACTGAATTTGAAAATCCTGATCAGTTATAACACTGGATTTGAAAATCCCGACCAATTATAAAACTAGATTTGAAAATCCAGACCAGTTATAAAAAATGGATTTGAAAATCCCGACCAGTTATAAAACTGGATTTGAAAATCCCGACCAGTTATAGAAACTAGATTTGAAAATCCTGACCAGTTATAAAACTGGATTTAAAAATCCCGACCAGTTATAGAAACTGAATTTAAAAATTCCGACCAGTTATGACACTAGATTTGAAAATCCCGACCAGTTATAACACTGAATTTGAAAATCCCGAACAGTTATAAAAACTGGATTTGAAAATCCCGACCAGTTATAGAAACTGGATTTGAAAATCCTGACCAGTTTTAGAAATTGGATTTTAAAATCCCGACCAATTATAGAAACTGGATTTGAAAATCCTGACCAGTTATAGAAACTGGATTTGAAAATCCCGACCAGTTATAAAAACTAGATTTGAAAATCCCGACCAGTTATAGAAACTGGATTTGAAAATCCCGACCAGTTATAGAAACTGGATTTGAAAATATCGACCAATTATAGAAACTAGATTTGAAAATCCCGATCAGTTATAAAACTGGATTTGAAAATCTCGACCAGTTATAGAAACTGGAGTTGAAAATCCCGACCAGTTATAACACTGAATTTGAAAATCCCGACCAGTTATAAAAACTGGATTTGAAAATCCCAACCAGTTATAGAAACTGGATTTGAAAATCCTGACCAGTTATAGAAACTGAATTTGAAAATCCCGACCAGTTATTAAAACTGGATTTGAAAATCCCGACCAGTTATAAAACTGGATTTGAAAATCCCGACGAGTTATAGAAACTGAATTTGAAAATCCTGATCAGTTATAACATTGGATTTGAAAATCCCGACCAATTATAAAACTAGATTTGAAAATCCCGACCAGTTATAAAACTGGAGTTGAAAATCCCGACCAGTTATAAAAACTAGAGTTGAAAATGCCGACCAGTTATAGAAACTGGATTTGAAAATCCCGACCAGTTATAGAAACTGGATTTGAAAATCTCGACCAGTTATAGAAACAGGATTTGAAAATCCCGACCAGTTATAGAAACTAGATTTGAAAATCCCGACCATTTATAAAATCTGGAATTGAAAATCCCGACCAGTTATAGAAACTGATTTCAAAATCCCGACCAGTTATAGAAACTGGATTTGAAAATCCCGACCAGTTATAGAAACTGGATTTGAAAATCCCGACCAGTTATAACACTGAATTTGAAAATCCCGACCGGTTATAAAAACTGGATTTGAAAATCCCGACCAGTTATAGAATGTTGATTTGAAAATCCTGACCAGTTATAGAAACTGGATTTGAAAATCCCGACCAGTTATAAAAACTGAATTTGAAAATCTCGACCAGTTATAAAACTGGATTTGAAAATCCCGACCAGTTATAGAAATTAGATTTGAAAATCCTGATCAGTTATAACACTGGATTTGAAAATCCCGACCAATTATAAAACTAGATTTGAAAATCGGGACCTATTATAAAAACTGGATTTGAAAATCCCGACCAGTTATAAATCTGGATTTGAAAATCCCAACCAGTTATAAAACTAGATTTAAAAATCCCGACCAGTTATAGAAACAGCATTTGAAAATCCTGACCAGTTATAAAACTGGATTTGAAAATCCCGACCAGTTATAGAAATTGGATTTGAAAATCCCGACCAGTTATGACACTAGATTTTGAAATCACGACCAGTTATAGAAACTGGATTTGAAAATCCCAACCAGTTATAGAAACTGAATTTGAAAATCCCGACCAGTTATAAAAACTGGATTTGAAAATCCCGACTAGTTATAAAACTGGATTTGAAAATCCCGACGAGTTATAAAACTGGATTTGAAAATCCCGACCAGTTATAGAAACAGCATTTGAAAATCCTGACCAGTTATAGAAACAGGATTTGAAAATCCCGACCAGTTATAGAAACTGAATTTGAAAATCCTGATCAATTATAACACTGGATTTGAAAATCCCGACCAATTATAAAACTAGATTTAAAATCCCGACCAGTTATAAAACTAGATTTGAAAATCCCGACCATTTATAAAATCTGGAATTGAAAATCCCGACCAGTTATAGAAACTGATTTCAAAATCCCGACCAGTTATAGAAACTGGATTTGAAAATCCCGACCAGTTATAGAAACTGGATTTGAAAATCCCGACCAGTTATAACACTGAGTTTGAAAATCCCGACCGGTTATAAAAACTGGATTTGAAAATCCCGACCAGTTATAGAATGTTGATTTGAAAATCCTGACCAGTTATAGAAACTGGATTTGAAAATCCCGACCAGTTATAAAAACTGAATTTGAAAATCTCGACCAGTTATAAAACTGGATTTGAAAATCCCGACCAGTTATAGAAATTAGATTTGAAAATCCTGATCAGTTATAACACTGGATTTGAAAATCCCGACCAATTATAAAACTAGATTTGAAAATCGGGACCTATTATAAAAACTGGATTTGAAAATCCCGACCAGTTATAAATCTGGATTTGAAAATCCCAACCAGTTATAAAACTAGATTTAAAAATCCCGACCAGTTATAGAAACAGCATTTGAAAATCCTGACCAGTTATAAAACTGAATTTGAAAATCCCGACCAGTTATAGAAATTGGATTTGAAAATCCCGACCAGTTATGACACTAGATTTTGAAATCACGACCAGTTATAGAAACTGGATTTGAAAATCCCAACCAGTTATAGAAACTGAATTTGAAAATCCCGACCAGTTATAAAAACTGGATTTGAAAATCCCGACTAGTTATAAAACTGGATTTGAAAATCCCGACGAGTTATAAAACTGGATTTGAAAATCCCGACCAGTTATAGAAACAGCATTTGAAAATTCTGACCAGTTATAAAACTGGATTTGAAAATCCCGACCAGTTATAGAAATTGGATTTGAAAATCCCGACCAGTTATGACACTAGATTTTGAAATCACGACCAGTTATAGAAACTGGATTTGAAAATCCTGACCAGTTATAGAAACTGAATTTGAAAATCCCGACCAGTTATAAAAACTGGATTTGAAAATCCCGACTAATTATAAAACTGGATTTGAAAATCCCGACGAGTTATAGAAACTGAATTTGAAAATCCTGATCAGTTATAACACTGGATTTGAAAATCCCGACCAATTATAAAACTAGATTTGAAAATCCAGACCAGTTATAAAAAATGAATTTGAAAATCCCGACCAGTTACAAAACTGGATTTGAAAATCCCGACCAGTTATAGAAACTGGATTTGAAAATCCTGACCAGTTATAAAACTGGATTTGAAAATCGCGACCAGTTATAGAAACTGGATTTAAAAATTCCGACCAGTTATGACACTAGATTTGAAAATCCCGACCAGTTATAACACTGAATTTGAAAATCCCGACCAGTTATAAAAACTGGATTTGAAAATCCCGACCAGTTATAGAAACTAGATTTAAAAATCCCGACCAGTTATAGAAACAGCATTTGAAAATCCTGACCAGTTATAAAACTGGATTTGAAAATCCCGACCAGTTATAGAAATTGGATTTGAAAATCCCGACCAGTTATGACACTAGATTTTGAAATCACGACCAGTTATAGAAACTGGATTTGAAAATCCCAACCAGTTATAGAAACTGAATTTGAAAATCCCGACCAGTTATAAAAACTGGATTTGAAAATCCCGACTAGTTATAAAACTGGATTTGAAAATCCCGACGAGTTATAAAACTGGATTTGAAAATCCCGACCAGTTATAGAAACAGCATTTGAAAATCCTGACCAGTTATAAAACTGGATTTGAAAATCCCGACCAGTTATAGAAATTGGATTTGAAAATCCCGACCAGTTATGACACTAGATTTTGAAATCACGACCAGTTATAGAAACTGGATTTGAAAATCCCAACCAGTTATAGAAACTGAATTTGAAAATCCCGACCAGTTATAAAAACTGGATTTGAAAATCCCGACTAGTTATAAAACTGGATTTGAAAATCCCGACGAGTTATAGAAACTGAATTTGAAAATCCTGATCAGTTATAACACTGGATTTGAAAATCCCGACCAATTATAAAACTAGATTTGAAAATCCAGACCAGTTATAAAAAATGAATTTGAAAATCCCGACCAGTTACAAAACTGGATTTGAAAATCCCGACCAGTTATAGAAACTGGATTTGAAAATCCTGACCAGTTATAAAACTGGATTTGAAAATCCCGACTAGTTATAGAAACTGGATTTAAAAATTCCGACCAGTTATGACACTAGATTTGAAAATCCCGACCAGTTATAACACTGAATTTGAAAATCCCGACCAGTTATAAAAACTGGATTTGAAAATCTCGACCAGTTATAGAAACTGGATTTGAAAATCCTGACCAGTTATAGAAACTGGATTTTAAAATCCCGACCAATTATAGAAACTGGATTTGAAAATCCTGACCAGTTATAGAAACTGGATTTGAAAATCCCGACCAGTTATAGAAACTGGATTTGAAAATCCCGACCAGTTATAGAAACTGGATTTGAAAATATCGACCAATTATAGAAACTAGATTTGAAAATCCCGACCAGTTATAAAACTGGATTTGAAAATCTCGACCAGTTATAGAAACTGGATTTGAAAATCCCGACCAGTTATAAAAACTGGATTTGAAAATCCCAACCAGTTATAGAAACTGGATTTCAAAATCCCGACCAGTTATAGAAACTGGAGTTGAAAATCCCGACCAGTTATAAAACTGAATTTAAAAATCCCGACCTGTTATAAAAACTGAATTTGAAAATCCCGACTAGTTATAGAAACTGGATTTGAAAATCCTGACCAGTTATAGAAACTAAATTTGAAAATCCCGACCTGTTATAAAAACTGGATTTGAAAATCCCGACCAGTTATAAAACTGGATTTGAAAATCCCGACGAGTTATAGAAACTGAATTTGAAAATCCTGATCAGTTATAACACTGGATTTGAAAATCCCGACCAATTATAAAACTAGATTTGAAAATCCAGACCAGTTATAGAAAATGGATTTGAAAATCCCGACTAGTTATAAAACTGGATTTGAAAATCCCGACCAGTTATAGAAACTGGATTTGAAAATCCTGACCAGTTATAAAACTGGATTTGAAAATCCCGACCATTTATAGAAACTGGATTTAAAAATTCCGACCAGTTATGACACTAGATTTGAAAATCCCGACCTATTATAGATACTTGATTTGAAAATCCCGAACAGTTATAAAAACTAGAGTTGAAAATCCCGACCAGTTATAGAAACTGGATTTGAAAATCCTGACAGTTATAGAAACTGGATTTGAAAATCTCTAACAGTTATAGAAACTGGATTTGAAAATCCAGACCAGTTATAGAAACTGGATTTGAAAATCCCGACCAGTTATAAAATCTGGAATTGAAAATCCCGACCAGTTATAGAAACTGGATTTCAAAATCCCGACCAGTTATAGATACTGGATTTGATAATCCCGACCAGTTATAAAAACTGGATTTGAAAATCCAGACCAGTTATAACACTGAATTTGAAAATCCCGACGGGTTATAAAAACTGGATTTGAAAATCACGACCAGTTATAGAAATTAGATTTGAAAATCCTGACGAGTTATAAAAACTGGATTTGAAAATCCCGACCAGTTATAAAAACTAGATTTGAAAATACCGACCAGTTATCGAAACTGGATTTGAAAATCCCGACCAGTTATAGAAATTGGATTTGAAAATATCGACCACTTTTAGAAACTAGATTTGAAAATCCCGACCAGTTATAAAACTGGATTTGAAAATCCCGACCAGTTACAGAAACTGGATTCAAAAATCCTGACTAGTTATAAAAACTGGATTTGAAAATCTCAACCAGTTATAGAAACTGGATTTCAAAATCCCGACCAGTTATAGAAACTGGAGTTGAAAATCCCGACCAGTTATAAAACTGAATTTAAAAATGCCGACCAGTTATAAAAACTGAATTTGAAAATCCCGACCAGTTATAGAAACTGGATTTGAAAATACTGACCAGTTATAGAAACTGAATTTGAAAATCCCGACCAGTTATAAAAACTGGATTTGAAAATCCCGACTAGTTATAAAACTGGATTTGAAAATCCCGACGAGTTATAGAAACTGAATTTGAAAATCCTGATCAGTTATAACACTGGATTTGAAAATCCCGACCAATTATAAAACTAGATTTGAAAATCCAGACCAGTTATAAAAAATGGATTTGAAAATCCCGACCAGTTATAAAACTGGATTTGAAAATCCCGACCAGTTATAGAAACTGGATTTGAAAACCCTGACCAGTTATAAAACTGGATTTGAAAATCCCGACCAGTTATAGAAACTGGATTTAAAAATTCCGACCAGTTATGACACTAGATTTGAAAATCCCGACCTATTATAGATACTTGATTTGAAAATCCCGAACAGTTATAAAAACTGGAGTTGAAAATCCCGACCAGTTATAGAAACTGGATTTGAAAATCCTGACAGTTATAGAAACTGGATTTGAAAATCTCGAACAGTCATAGAAACTGGATTTGAAAATCCAGACCAGTTATAGAAACTGGATTTGAAAATCCCGACCAGTTATAAAATCTGGAATTGAAAATCCCGACCAGTTATAGAAACTGGATTTCAAAATCCCGACCAGTTATAGAGACTGGATTTGAAAATCCCGAACAGTTATAAAAACTGGATTTGAAAATCCAGACCAGTTATAACATTGAATTTGAAAATCCCGACCGGTTATAAAAACTGGATTTGAAAATCACGACCAGTTATAAAAACTTGATTTGAAAATCCTGACCAGTTATAGAAACTGGATTTGAAAATTCCGACCAGTTATAAAAACTGGATTTGAAAATCCCGACCTGTTATAAAACTGGATTTGAAAATCCCGACCAGTTATAGAAACTGGATTTGAAAATCCTGATCAGTTATAACACTGCATTTGAAAATCCCGACCAATTATAAAACTAGATTTGAAAATCCGGACCTGTTATAGAAACTGGATTTGAAAATCCCGACCAGTTATAAATCTGGATTTGAAAATCCCAACTAGTTATAAAACTATATTTAAAAATCTCGACCAGTTATAGAAACTGCATTTGAAAATCCTGACCAGTTATAAAACTGGATTTGAAAATCCCGACTAGTTATAAAACTGGATTTGAAAATCCCGACCAGTTATAGAAACAGCATTTGAAAATCCTGACCAGTTATAAAACTGGATTTGAAAATCCCGACCAGTTATAGAAATTGGATTTGAAAATCCCGACCAGTTATGACACTAGATTTTGAAATCACGACCAGTTATAGAAACTGGATTTGAAAATCCCAACCAGTTATAGAAACTGAATTTGAAAATCCCGACCAGTTATAAAAACAGGATTTGAAAATCCCGACTAGTTATAAAACTGGATTTGAAAATCCCGACGAGTTATAGAAACTGAATTTGAAAATCCTGATCAGTTATAACACTGGATTTGAAAATCCCGACCAATTATAAAACTAGATTTGAAAATCCAGACCAGTTATAAAAAATGAATTTGAAAATCCCGACCAGTTACAAAACTGGATTTGAAAATCCCGACCAGTTATAGAAACTGGATTTGAAAATCCTAACCAGTTATAAAACTGGATTTGAAAATCCCGACCAGTTATAGAAACTGGATTTAAAAATTCCGACCAGTTATGACACTAGATTTGAAAATCCCGACCAGTTATAACACTGAATTTGAAAATCCCGACCAGTTATAAAAACTGGATTTGAAAATCCCGACCAGTTATAGAAACTGGATTTGAAAATCCTGACCAGTTATAGAAACTGGATTTTAAAATCCCGACCAATTATAGAAACTGGATTTGAAAATCCTGACCAGTTATAGAAACTGGATTTGAAAATCCCGACCAGTTATAGAAACTGGATTTGAAAATCCCGACCAGTTATAGAAACTGGATTTGAAAATATCGACCAATTATAGAAACTAGATTTGAAAATCCCGACCAGTTATAAAACTGGATTTGAAAATCTCGACCAGTTATAGAAACTGGATTTGAAAATCCCGACCAGTTATAAAAACTGGATTTGAAAATCCCAACCAGTTATAGAAACTGGATTTCAAAATCCCGACCAGTTATAGAAACTGGAGTTGAAAATCCCGACCAGTTATAAAACTGAATTTAAAAATCCCGACCAGTTATAAAAACTGAATTTGAAAATCCCGACTAGTTATAGAAACTGGATTTGAAAATCCTGACCAGTTATAGAAACTAAATTTGAAAATCCCGACCTGTTATAAAAACTGGATTTGAAAATCCCGACCAGTTATAAAACTGGATTTGAAAATCCCGACGAGTTATAGAAACTGAATTTGAAAATCCTGATCAGTTATAACACTGGATTTGAAAATCCCGACCAATTATAAAACTAGATTTGAAAATCCAGACCAGTTAGAGAAAATGGATTTGAAAATCCCGACTAGTTATAAAACTGGATTTGAAAATCCCGACCAGTTATAGAAACTGGATTTGAAAATCCTGACCAGTTATAAAACTGGATTTGAAAATCCCGACCATTTATAGAAACTGGATTTAAAAATTCCGACCAGTTATGACACTAGATTTGAAAATCCCGACCTATTATAGATACTTGATTTGAAAATCCCGAACAGTTATAAAAACTGGAGTTGAAAATCCCGACCAGTTATAGAAACTGGATTTGAAAATCCTGACAGTTATAGAAACTGGATTTGAAAATCTCTAACAGTTATAGAAACTGGATTTGAAAATCCAGACCAGTTATAGAAACTGGATTTGAAAATCCCGACCAGTTATAAAATCTGGAATTGAAAATCCCGACCAGTTATAGAAACTGGATTTCAAAATCCCGACCAGTTATAGATACTGGATTTGATAATCCCGACCAGTTATAAAAACTGGATTTGAAAATCCAGACCAGTTATAACACTGAATTTGAAAATCCCGACCGGTTATAAAAACTGGATTTGAAAATCACGACCAGTTATAGAAATTAGATTTGAAAATCCTGACGAGTTATAAAAACTGGATTTGAAAATCCCGACCAGTTATAAAAACTAGATTTGAAAATACCGACCAGTTATCGAAACTGGATTTGAAAATCCCGACCAGTTATAGAAACTGGATTTGAAAATATCGACTACTTTTAGAAACTAGATTTGAAAATCCCGACCAGTTATAAAACTGGATTTGAAAATCCCGACCAGTTATAGAAACTGGATTTAAAAATCCTGACTAGTTATAGAAACTGGATTTCAAAATCCCGACCAGTTATAGAAACTGGAGTTGAAAATACCGACCAGTTATAAAACTGAATTTAAAAATCCCGACCAGTTATAAAAACTGAATTTGAAAATCCCGACCAGTTATAGAAACTGGATTTGAAAATACTGACCAGTTATAGAAACTGAATTTGAAAATCCCGACCAGTTATAAAAACTGGATTTGAAAATCCCGACTAGTTATAAAACTGGATTTGAAAATCCCGACGAGTTATAGAAACTGAATTTGAAAATCCTGATCAGTTATAACACTGGATTTGAAAATCCCGACCAATTATAAAACTAGATTTGAAAATCCAGACCAGTTATAAAAAATGGATTTGAAAATCCCGACCAGTTATAAAACTGGATTTGAAAATCCCGACCAGTTATAGAAACTAGATTTGAAAACCCTGACCAGTTATAAAACTGGATTTGAAAATCTCGACCAGTTATAGAAACTGGATTTAAAAATTCCGACCAGTTATGACACTAGATTTGAAAATCCCGACCTATTATAGATACTTGATTTGAAAATCCCGAACAGTTATAAAAACTGGAGTTGAAAATCCCGACCAGTTATAGAAACTGGATTTGAAAATCCTGACAGTTATAGAAACTGGATTTGAAAATCTCGAACAGTTATAGAAACTGGATTTGAAAATCCAGACCAGTTATAGAAACTGGATTTGAAAATCCCGACCAGTTATAAAATCTGGAATTGAAAATCCCGACCAGTTATAGAAACTGGATTTCAAAATCCCGACCAGTTATAGATACTGGATTTGAAAATCCCGAACAGTTATAAAAACTGGATTTGAAAATCCAGACCAGTTATAACATTGAATTTGAAAATCCCGACCGGTTATAAAAACTGGATTTGAAAATCACGACCAGTTATAAAAACTTGATTTGAAAATCCTGACCAGTTATAGAAACTGGATTTGAAAATTCCGACCAGTTATAAAAACTGGATTTGAAAATCCCGACCTGTTATAAAACTGGATTTGAAAATCCCGACCAGTTATAGAAACTGGATTTGAAAATCCTGATCAGTTATAACACTGCATTTGAAAATCCCGACCAATTATAAAACTAGATTTGAAAATCCGGACCTGTTATAGAAACTGGATTTGAAAATCCCGACCAGTTATAAATCTGGATTTGAAAATCCCAACTAGTTATAAAACTATATTTAAAAATCTCGACCAGTTATAGAAACTGCATTTGAAAATCCTGACCAGTTATAAAACTGGATTTGAAAATCCCGACCAGTTAAAGAAATTGGATTTGAAAATCCCGACCAGTTATGACACTAGATTTGGAAATCACGACCAGTTACAGAAACTGGATTTGAAAATCCCGATCAGTTATAGAAAGTGGATTTGAAAATCCGACCAGTTATAGAAACTGGATTTGAAAATCTCGACCAGTTGTAAAAACTGAATTTTGAAAATCCCGACCAGTTACAAAAACTGGATTTGAAAATCCCGACCAGTTATAAAAACTAGATTTGAAAATCCCGACCAGTTATAGAAACTAGATTTGAAAATCCCGACCAGTTATAGAAACTGGATTTGAAAATCCCGACCAGTTATAAAAACTAGATTTGAAAATCCCGACCAGTTATAAAACTGGATTTCAAAATCCCGACCAGTTATAGAAACTGAATTTGAAAATCCCGACCAGTTATAAAAACTGGATTTGAAAATCCCGACCAGTTATAAAAACTGGATTTCAAAATCCCGACCAGTTATAGAAACTGAATTTGAAAATCCCGACCGGTTATAAAAACTGGATTTGAAAATCCCGACCAGTTATAGAAACTTGATTTGAAAATCCTGACGAGTTATAGAAACTGGATTTGAAAATCCCGACTAGTTATAAAAACTGGATTTGAAAATCCCGACCAGTTATAAAACTGGATTTGAAAATCCCGACCAGTGATAGAAACTGGATTTGAAAATCCTGATCAGTTATAACACTGGATTTGAAAATTCCGACCAATTATAAAACTAGATTTGAAAATCCGGACCAGTTATAGAAACTGGATTTGAAAATCCCGACCAGTTATAAAAACTGGATTTGAAAATCTCGACCAGTTATAAAACTGGATTTGAAAATCCCGACCAGTTATAGAAATTAGATTTGAAAATCCTGACGAGTTATAAAAACTGGATTTGAAAATCCCGACCAGTTATAAAAACTAGATTTGAAAATACCGACCAGTTATCGAAACTGGATTTGAAAATCCCGACCAGTTATAGAAACTGGATTTGAAAATATCGACCACTTTTAGAAACTAGATTTGAAAATCCCGACCAGTTATAAAACTGGATTTGAAAATCCCGACCAGTTATAGAAACTGGATTTAAAAATCCTGACTAGTTATAAAAACTGGATTTGAAAATCCCAACCAGTTATAGAAACTGGATTTCAAAATCCCGACCAGTTATAGAAACTGGAGTTGAAAATCCCGACCAGTTATAAAACTGAATTTAAAAATCCCGACCAGTTATAAAAACTGAATTTGAAAATGCCGACCAGTTATAGAAACTGGATTTGAAAATACTGACCAGTTATAGAAACTGAATTTGAAAATCCCGACCAGTTATAACACTGGATTTGAAAATCCCGACTAGTTATAAAACTAGATTTGAAAATCCAGACCAGTTATAAAAAATGGATTTGAAAATCCCGATCAGTTATAAAACTGGATTTGAAAATCCCGACCAGTTATAGAAACTGGATTTGAAAACCCTGACCAGTTATAAAACTGGATTTGAAAATCCCGACCAGTTATAGAAACTGGATTTAAAAATTCCGACCTGTTATGACACTAGATTTGAAAATCCCGACCAGTTATAACACTGAATTTGAAAATCCCGACCAGTTATAAAAACTGGATTTGAAAATCCCGACCAGTTATAGAAACTGGATTTGAAAATCCTGACCAGTTATAGAAACTGGATTTTAAAATCCCGACCAATTATAGAAACTGGATTTGAAAATCCTAACCAGTTATAGAAACTGGATTTGAAAATCCCGACCAGTTATAAAAACTGGATTTGAAAATCCCGACAAGTTATAGAAACTGGATTTTAAAATCCCGACCAGTTATAGAAACTGGATTTGAAAATATCGACCAATTATAGAAACTAGATTTGAAAATCCCGACCAGTTATAAAACTGGATTTGAAAATCTCGACCAGTTATAGAAACTGGATTTGAAAATCCCGACCAGTTATAAAAACTGGATTTGAAAATCCCAACCAGTTATAGAAACTGGATTTCAAAATCCCGACCAGTTATAGAAACTTGAGTTGAAAATCCTGACCAGTTATAACAATGAATTTGAAAATCCCGACCAGTTATAAAAACTGGATTTGAAAATCCCAACCAGTTATAGAAACTGGATTTGAAAATCCTGACCAGTTATAGAAACTGAATTTGAAAATCCCGACCAGTTATTAAAACTGGATTTGAAAATCCCGACCAGTTATAAAACTGGATTTGAAAATCCCGACGAGGTATAGAAACTGAATTTGAAAATCCTGATCAGTTATAACACTGGATTTGAAAATCCCGACCAATTATAAAACTAGATTTGAAAATCCCGACCAGTTATAAAACTGGATTTGAAAATCCCGACCAGTTATAAAAACTAGAGTTGAAAATGCCGACCAGTTATAGAAACTGGATTTGAAAATCCCGACCAGTTATAGAAACTGGATTTGAAAATCTCGACCAGTTATAGAAACAGGATTTTAAAATCCCGACCAGTTATAGAAACTAGATTTGAAAATCCCGACCATTTATAAAATCTGGAATTGAAAATCCCGACCAGTTATAGAAACTGGATTTGAAAATCCTGACCAGTTATAGAAACTGGATTTGAAAATCCCGACCAGTTATAACACTGATTTCAAAATCCCGACCAGTTATAGAAACTGGATTTGAAAATCCCGACCAGTTATAGAAACTGGATTTGAAAATCCCGACCAGTTATAACACTGAATTTGAAAATCCCGACCGGTTATAAAAACTGGATTTGAAAATCCCGACCAGTTATAGAATGTTGATTTGAAAATCCTGACCAGTTATAGAAACTGGATTTGAAAATCCCGACCAGTTATAAAAACTGGATTTGAAAATCTCGACCAGTTATAAAACTGGATTTGAAAATCCCGACCAGTTATAGAAATTAGATTTGAAAATCCTGATCAGTTATAACACTGGATTTGAAAATCCCGACCAATTATAAAACTAGATTTGAAAATCGGGACCTATTATAAAAACTGGATTTGAAAATCCCGACCAGTTATAAATCTGGATTTGAAAATCCCAACCAGTTATAAAACTAGATTTAAAAATCCCGACCAGTTATAGAAACAACATTTGAAAATCCTGACCAGTTATAAAACTGGATTTGAAAATCCCGACCAGTTATAGAAATTGGATTTGAAAATCCCGACCAGTTATGACACTAGATTTTGAAATCACGACCAGTTATAGAAACTGGATTTGAAAATCCCAACCAGTTATAGAAACTGGATTTGAAAATCCCGACCAGTTATAGAAACTGGATTTGAAAATCCCGACCAGTTGTAAAAACTGAATTTTGAAAATCCCGACCAGTTACAAAAACTGGATTTGAAAATCCCGACCAGTTATAAAAACTAGATTTGAAAATCTCGACCAGTTATAGAAACTGGATTTGAAAATCCCGACCAGTTATAGAAACTGGATTTGAAAATCCCGACCAGTTATAGAAACTAGATTTGAAAATCCCAACCAGTTATAAAACTGGATTTGAAAATCCCGACCAGTTATAGAAACTGGATTTGAAAATCCCGACCAGTTATAAAAACTAGATTTGAAAATCCCGACCAGTTATAGAAACTGGATTTCAAAATACCGACCAGTTATAGAAACTGGATTTGAAAATCCCGACCAGTTATAGAAACTGGATTTGAAAATCCCGACCAGTTATAACACTGAATTTGAAAATCCCGACCAGTTATAAAACTAGATTTGAAAATCCCGACCAGTTATAGAAAATGGATTTGAAAATCCCGACCAGTTATAAAACTGGATTTGAAAATCCCGACCAGTTATAAAATTGGATTTGAAAATCCCGACCAGTTATAAAAACTAGATTTGAAAATACCGACCAGTTATAAAAACTCGATTTGAAAATCCCGACCAGTTATAGAAACTGGATTTCAAAATACCGACCAGTTATAGAAACTGGATTTGAAAATCCCGACCAGTTATAAAACTGGATTTGAAAATCCCGACCAGTTATAGAAACTGGATTTGAAAATCCCGACCAGTTATAAAAACTAGATTTGAAAATCCCGACCAGTTATAGAAACTGGATTTCAAAATACCGACCAGTTATAGAAACTGGATTTGAAAATCCCGACCAGTTATAGAAACTGGATTTGAAAATCCCGACCAGTTATAACACTGAATTTGAAAATCCCGACCAGTTATAAAACTAGATTTGAAAATCCCGACCAGTTATAGAAAATGGATTTGAAAATCCCGACCAGTTATAAAACTGGATTTGAAAATCCCGACCAGTTATAAAATTGGATTTGAAAATCCCGACCAGTTATAAAAACTAGATTTGAAAATACCGACCAGTTATAAAAACTAGATTTGAAAATCCCGACCAGTTATAGAAACTAGATTTGAAAATTCCGACCAGTTATAGAAACTGGATTTGAAAATATCGACCAATTATAGAAACTAGATTTGAAAATCCCGACCAGTTATAAAAACTAGATTTGAAAATCCCGACCAGTTATAAAAACTAGATTTGAAAATCCCGACCAGTTATAGAAACTGGATTTGAAAATCACGACCAGTTATAGAAACTGGATTTGAAATATCGACCAATTATAGAAACTAGATTTGAAAATCCCGACCAGTTATAAAACTGGATTTGAAAATCTCGACCAGTTATAGAAACTGGATTTGAAAATCCCGACCAGTTATAAAAACTGGATTTGAAAATCCCAACCAGTTATAGAAACTGGATTTCAAAATGCCGACCAGTTATAGAAACTGGAGTTGAAAATCCCGACCAGTTATAACACTGAATTTGAAAATCCCGACCAGTTATAAAAACTGGATTTGAAAATCCCAACCAGTTATAGAAACTGGATTTGAAAATCCTGACCAGTTATAGAAACTGAATTTGAAAATCCCGACCAGTTATAAAAACTGGATTTGAAAATCTCGACCAGTTATAAAACTGGATTTGAAAATCCCAACCAGTTATAAAACTAGATTTAAAAATCCCGACCAGTTATAGAAACAACATTTGAAAATCCTGACCAGTTATAAAACTGGATTTGAAAATCCCGACCAGTTATAGAAATTGGATTTGAAAATCCCGACCAGTTATGACACTAGATTTTGAAATCACGACCAGTTATAGAAACTGGATTTGAAAATCCCAACTAGTTATAGAAACTGGATTTGAAAATCCCGACCAGTTATAGAAACTGGATTTGAAAATCCCGACCAGTTGTAAAAACTGAATTTTGAAAATCCCGACCAGTTACAAAAACTGGATTTGAAAATCCCGACCAGTTATAAAAACTAGATTTGAAAATCTCGACCAGTTATAGAAACTGGATTTGAAAATCCCGACCAGTTATAGAAACTGGATTTGAAAATCCCGACCAGTTATAGAAACTAGATTTGAAAATCCCAACCAGTTATAAAACTGGATTTGAAAATCCCGACCAGTTATAGAAACTGGATTTGAAAATCCCGACCAGTTATAAAAACTAGATTTGAAAATCCCGACCAGTTATAGAAACTGGATTTCAAAATACCGACCAGTTATAGAAACTGGATTTGAAAATCCCGATCAGTTATAGAAACTGGATTTGAAAATCCCGACCAGTTATAACACTGAATTTGAAAATCCCGACCAGTTATAAAACTAGATTTGAAAATCCCGACCAGTTATAGAAAATGGATTTCAAAATCCCGACCAGTTATAAAACTGGATTTGAAAATCCCGACCAGTTATAAAACTGGATTTGAAAATCCCGACCAGTTATAAAAACTAGATTTGAAAATACCGACCAGTTATAAAAACTAGATTTGAAAATCCCGACCAGTTATAGAAACTGGATTTGAAAATCCCGACCAGTTATAGAAACTGGATTTGAAAATATCGACCAATTATAGAAACTAGATTTGAAAATCACGACCAGTTATAAAAACTAGATTTGAAAATCCCGACCAGTTATAAAAACTAGATTTGAAAATCCCGACCAGTTATAGAAACTGGATTTGAAAATCACGACCAGTTATAGAAACTGGATTTGAAATATCGACCAATTATAGAAACTAGATTTGAAAATCCCGACCAGTTATAAAACTGGATTTGAAAATCTCGACCAGTTATAGAAACTGGATTTGAAAATCCCGACCAGTTATAAAAACTGGATTTAAAAATCCCAACCAGTTATAGAAACTGGATTTCAAAATCCCGACCAGTTATAGAAACTGGAGTTGAAAATCCCGACCAGTTATAACACTGAATTTGAAAATCCCGACCAGTTATAAAAACTGGATTTGAAAATCCCAACCAGTTATAGAAACTGGATTTGAAAATCCTGACCAGTTATAGAAACTGAATTTGAAAATCCCGACCAGTTATTAAAACTGGATTTGAAAATCCTGACCTGTTATAAAACTGGATTTGAAAATCCCGACGAGTTATAGAAACTGAATTTGAAAATCCTGATCAATTATAACACTGGATTTGAAAATCCCGACCAATTATAAAACTAGATTTGAAAATCCCGACCAGTTATAAAACTGGATTTGAAAATCCCGACCAGTTATAAAAACTAGAGTTGAAAATGCCGACCAGTTATAGAAACTGGATTTGAAAATCCCGACCAGTTATAGAAACTGGATTTGAAAATCTCGACCAGTTATAGAAACAGGATTTGAAAATCCCGACCAGTTATAGAAACTAGATTTGAAAATCCCGACCATTTATAAAATCTGGAATTGAAAATCCCGACCAGTTATAAAATCTGGAATTGAAAATCCCGACCAGTTATAGAAACTGATTTCAAAATCCCGACCAGTTATAGAAACTGGATTTGAAAATCCCGCCAGTTATAGAAACTGGATTTGAAAATCCCGACCAGTTATAACACTGAATTTGAAAATCCCGACCGGTTATAAAAACTGGATTTGAAAATCCCGACCAGTTATAGAATATTGATTTGAAAATCCTGACCAGTTATAGAAACTGGATTTGAAAATCCCGACCAGTTATAAAAACTGGATTTGAAAATCTCGACCAGTTATAAAACTGGATTTGAAAATCCCGACCAGTAATAGAAATTAGATTTGAAAATCCTGATCAGTTATAACACTGGATTTGAAAATCCCGACCAATTATAAAACTAGATTTGAAAATCGGGACCTATTATAAAAACTGGATTTGAAAATCCCGACCAGTTATAAATCTGGATTTGAAAATCCGAACCAGTTATAAAACTAGATTTAAAAATCCCGACCAGTTATAGAAACAACATTTGAAAATCCTGACCAGTTATAAAACTGGATTTGAAAATCCCGACCAATTATAGAAATTGGATTTGAAAATCCCGACCAGTTATGACACTAGATTTTGAAATCACGACCAGTTATAGAAACTGGATTTGAAAATCCCAACCAGTTATAGAAACTGGATTTGAAAATCCCGACCAGTTATAGAAACTGGATTTGAAAATCCCGACCAGTTGTAAAAACTGAATTTTGAAAATCCCGACCAGTTACAAAAACTGGATTTGAAAATCCCGACCAGTTATAAAAACTAGATTTGAAAATCTCGACCAGTTATAGAAACTGGATTTGAAAATCCCGACCAGTTATAGAAACTGGATTTGAAAATCCCGACCAGTTATAGAAACTAGATTTGAAAATCCCGACCAGTTATAAAACTGGATTTGAAAATCCCGACCAGTTATACAAACTGGATTTGAAAATCCCGACCAGTTATAAAAACTGGATTTGAAAATCCCGACCAGTTATAGAAACTGGATTTCAAAATACCGACCAGTTATAGAAACTGGATTTGAAAATCCCGACCAGTTATAGAAACTGGATTTGAAAATCCCGACCAGTTATAACACTGAATTTGAAAATCCCGACCAGTTATAAAAACTGGATTTGAAAATCCCGACCAGTTATAGAAACTGGATTTGAAAATCCTGACCTGTTATAGAAACTGAATTTGAAAATCCTGACCAGTTATGAAAACTGGATTTGAAAATCCCGACCAGTTATAAAACTGGATTTGAAAATCTCGACGAGTTATAGAAACTAAATTTGAAAATCCTGATCAGTTATAACACTGGATTTGAAAATCCCGACCAATTATAAAACTAGATTTGAAAATCCCGACCAGTTATAGCAAATGGATTTGAAAATCCCGACCAGTTATAAAATTGGATTTGAAAATTCCGACCAGTTATGACACTAGATTTGAAAATCCCGACCAGTTATAGAAACTGGATTTGAAAATCCCGACCAGTTATAAAAACTAGATTTG
The DNA here is from genome assembly GCF_984573655.1 of Nuphar pumila. Taxonomy (NCBI): domain Eukaryota; kingdom Viridiplantae; phylum Streptophyta; class Magnoliopsida; order Nymphaeales; family Nymphaeaceae; genus Nuphar; species Nuphar pumila. The sequence goes on from NC_143258.1 coordinate 68,335,415, forward strand.
AAAATTCAGACCAGTTATTGAAACTGGATTTGAAAATCCTGACCAGTTATAGAAATTGGATTTTAAAATCCCGACCAATTATAGAAACTGGATTTGAAAATCCTGACCAGTTATAGAAACTGGATTTGAAAATCCCGACCAGTTATAAAAACTAGACTTGAAAATCCCGATCAGTTATAGAAACTGGATTTGAAAATCCCGACCAGTTATAGAAACTGGATTTGAAAATATCGACCAGTTATAGAAACTAGATTTGAAAATCCCAACCAGTTATAAAACTGGATTTGAAAATCCCGACCAGTTATAGAAACTGGATTTTAAAATCCCGACCAGTTATAAAAACTGGATTTGAAAATGCCAACCAGTTATAGAAACTGGATTTCAAAATCCCTACCAGTTATAGAAACTGGAGTTGAAAATCCCGACCAGTTATAAAAACTGAATTTGAAAATCCCGACCAGTTATAAAACTGGATTTGAAAATCCTGACTAGTTATAGAAACTGAATTTGAAAATCCTGACCAGTTATAAAAACTGGATTTGAAAGTCCCGACCAGTTATAAAAACTGGATTTAAAAATCCCGACCAGTTATAGAAACTGGATTTGAAAATCCTGACCAGTTATAGAAATTGAGTTTGAAAATCCTGACCAGTTATGAAAACTGGATTTGAAAATCCCGACCAGTTATAAAACTGGATTTGAAAATCCCGACGAGTTATAGAAACTAAGTTTGAAAATCCTGATCAGTTATAACACTGGATTTGAAAATTCCGACCAATTATAAAACTAGATTTGAAAATCCCGACCAGTTATAGCAAATGGATTTGAAAATCCCGACCAGTTATAAAACTGGATTTTAAAATCCCGACCAGTTATGACACTAGATTTGAAAATCCCGACCAGTTATAAAAACTGGATTTGAAAATCCCGACCAGTTATAGAAACTGGATTTTAAAATCCCGACCAATTATAGAAACTGGATTTGAAAATCCTGACCAGTTATAGAAACTGGATTTGAAAATCCCGACCAGTTATAAAAACTAGATTTGAAAATCCCGACCACTTATAGAAACTGGATTTGAAAATCCCGACCAGTTATAGAAACTGGATTTGAAAATATCGACAAGTTATAGAAACTAGATTTGAAAATCCCGACCAGTTATAAAACTGGATTTGAAAATCTCGACCAGTTATAGAAACTGGATTTGAAAATCCCGACCAGTTATAAAAACTGGATTTGAAAATCCCAACCAGTTATGGAAACTGGATTTCAAAATCCCGACCAGTTATAGAAACTGGAGTTGAAAATCCCGACCAGTTATAACACTGAATTTGAAAATCTCGACCAGTTATAAAAACTGGATTTGAAATTCCCGACCAGTTATAGAAACTGGATTTGAAAATCCCGACCAGTTATAAAAACTAGATTTGAAAATCCTGACCAGTTATAAAACTGGAATTGAAAATCCCGACCAGTTATAAAAACTAGAGTTGAAAATCCCGACCAGTTATAGAAACTGGATTTGAAAATCCCGATCAGTTATAGAAACTGGATTTGAAAATCTCGACCAGTTATAGAAACAGGATTTGAAAATCCCGACCAGTTATAGAAACTGGATTTGAAAATCCCGACCAGTTATAAAATCTGGAATTGAAAATCCCGACCAGTTATATAAACTGGATTTTAAAATCCCGACCAGTTATAGAAACTGGATTTGAAAATCCCGACCAGTTATAGAAACTGGATTTAAAAATCCCGACCAGTTATAACACTGAATTTGAAAATCCCGACCGGTTATAAAAACTGGATTTGAAAATCCCGACCAGTTATAGAAACTTGATTTGAAAATCCTGACCAGTTATAGAAACTGGATTTGAAAATCCCGACCAGTTATAAAAACTGGATTTGAAAATCTCGACCAGTTATAAAACTGGATTTGAAAATCCCGACCAGTTATAGAAATTGGATTTGAAAATACTGATCAGTTATAACACTAAATTTGAAAATCCCGACCAATTATAAAACTAGATTTGAAAATCCCGACCAGTTATAAATCTGGATTTGAAAATCACAACCAGTTATAAAACTAGATTTAAAAATCCCGACCAGTTATAGAAACAACATTTGAAAATCCTGACCAGTTATAAAACTGGATTTGAAAATCCCGACCAGTTATAGAAATTGGATTTGAAAATCCCGACGAGTTATGACACTAGATTTTGAAATCACGACCAGTTATAGAAACTGGATTTGAAAATCACAACCAGTTATAGAAACTGGATTTGAAAATCCCGACCAGTTATAGAAACTGGATTTGAAAATCCCGACCAGTTACAAAAACTGGATTTGAAAATCTCGACCAGTTATAAAAACTAGATTTCAAAATCTTGATCAGTTATAGAAACTGGATTTGAAAATCCCGACCAGTTACAGAAACTGGATTTGAAAATCCCGAGCAGTTATAGAAACTAGATTTGAAAATCCCGACAAGTTATAAAACTGGATTTGAAAATCCCGACCAGTTATAGAAACTGGATTTGAAAATCCCGACCAGTTATAAAAACTGGATTTGAAAATCCTGACCAGTTATAGAAACTGGATTTCAAAATACCGACCAGTTATAGAAACTGGATTTGAAAATCCCGACCAGTTATAGAAACTGGATTTGAAATTCCCGACCAGTTATAACACTGAATTTGAAAATCCCGACCAGTTATAAAAACTGAATTTGAAAATCCTGACCAGTTATAGAAAATGGATTTGAAAATCCTGACCTGTTATAGAAACTGAATTTGAAAATCCTGACCAGTTATGAAAACTGGATTTGAAAATCCCGACCAGTTATAAAACTGGATTTGAAAATCCCGACGAGTTATAGAAACTAAATTTGAAAATCCTGATCAGTTATAACACTGGATTTGAAAATCCCGACCAATTATAAAACTAGATTTGAAAATCCCGACCAGTTATAGCAAATGGATTTGAAAATCTTGACCAGTTATAAAACTGTATTTGAAAATCCCGACCAGTTATAACACTAGATTTGAAAATCCCGACCAGTTATAGAAACTGGATTTGAAAATCCTGACCAGTTATAAAAACTGGATTTGAAAATCCCGACCAGTTATAGAAACTGGATTTAAAAATTCCGACCAGTTATGACACTAGATTTGAAAATCCCGACCAGTTATAACACTGAATTTGAAAATCCCGACCAGTTATAAAAACTGGATTTGAAAATCCGGACCAGTTATAGAAACTGGATTTGAAAATCCTGACCAGTTATAGAAACTGGATTTTAAAATCCCGACCAATTATAGAAACTGGATTTGAAAATCCTAACCAGTTATAGAAACTGGATTTGAAAATCCCGACCAGTTATAAAAACTAGATTTGAAAATCCTGACCAGTTATAGAAACTGGATTTGAAAATCCCGACCAGTTATAGAAACTGGATTTGAAAATATCGACCAATTATAGAAACTAGATTTGAAAATCCCGACCAGTTATAAAACTGGATTTGAAAATCTCGACCAGTTATAGAAACTGGATTTGAAAATCCTGACCAGTTATAAAAACTGGATTTGAAAATCCCAACCAGTTATAGAAACTGGATTTCAAAATCCCGACCAGTTATAGAAACTGGAGTTCTAAATCCCGACCAGTTATAACACTGAATTTGAAAATCCCGACCAGTTATAAAAACTGGATTTGAAAATCCCAACCAGTTATAGAAACTGGATTTGAAAATCCTGACCAGTTATAGAAACTGAATTTGAAAATCCCGACCAGTTATTAAAACTGGATTTGAAAATCCCGACCAGTTATAAAACTGGATTTGAAAATCCCGACGAGTTATAGAAACTGAATTTGAAAATCCTGATCAGTTATAACACTGGATTTGAAAATCCCGACCAATTATAAAACTAGATTTGAAAATCCCGACCAGTTATAAAACTGGATTTGAAAATCCCGACCAGTTATCAAAACTAGAGTTGAAAATGCCGACCAGTTATAGAAACTGGATTTAAAAATCCCGACTAGTTATAGAAACTGGATTTGAAAATCTTGACCAGTTATAGAAACAGGATTTTAAAATCCCGACCAGTTATAGAAACTAGATTTGAAAATCCCGACCATTTATAAAATCTGGAATTGAAAATCCCGACCAGTTATAGAAACTGATTTCAAAATCCCGACCAGTTATAGAAACTGGATTTGAAAATCCCGACCAGTTATAGAAACTGGATTTGAAAATCCCGACCAGTTATAACACTGAATTTGAAAATCCCGACCGGTTATAAAAACTGGATTTGAAAATCCCGACCAGTTATAGAATGTTGATTTGAAAATCCTGACCAGTTATAGAAACTGGATTTGAAAATCCCGACCAGTTATAAAAACTGGATTTGAAAATCTCAACCAGTTATAAAACTGGATTTGAAAATCCCGACCAGTTATAGAAATTAGATTTGAAAATCCTGATCAGTTATAACACTGGATTTGAAAATCCCGACCAATTATAAAACTAGATTTGAAAATCGGGACCTATTATAAAAACTGGATTTGAAAATCCCGACCAGTTATAAATCTGGATTTGAAAATCTCAACCAGTTATAAAACTAGATTTAAAAATCCCGACCAGTTATAGAAACAGCATTTGAAAATCCTGACCAGTTATAAAACTGGATTTGAAAATCCGGACCAGTTATAGAAATTGGATTTGAAAATCCCGACCAGTTATGACACTAGATTTTGAAATCACGACCAGTTATAGAAACTGGATTTGAAAATCCCAACCAGTTATAGAAACTGGATTTGAAAATCCCGACCAGTTATAGAAACTGGATTTGAAAATCCCGACCAGTTGTAAAAACTGAATTTTAAAAATCCCGACTAGTTACAAAAACTGGATTTGAAAATCCCGACCAGTTATAAAAACTAGATTTGAAAATCTCGACCAGTTATAAAAACTGGATTTGAAAATCCCGACCAGTTATAGAAACTGGATTTGAAAATCCCGACCAGTTATATAAACTAGATTTGAAAATCCCAACCAGTTATAAAACTGGATTTGAAAATCCCGACCAGTTATAGAAACTGGATTTGAAAATCCCGACCAGTTATAAAAACTAGATTTGAAAATCCCGACCAGTTATAGAAACTGGATTTCAAAATACCGACCAGTTATAGAAATTGGATTTGAAAATCCCGACCAGTTATAGAAACTGGATTTGAAAATCCCGACGAGTTATAACACTGAATTTGAAAATCACGACCAGTTATAAAACTAGATTTGAAAATCCCGACCAGTTATAGAAAATGGATTTGAAAATCCCGACCAGTTATAAAACTGGATTTGAAAATCCCGACCAGTTATAAAGCTGGATTTGAAAATCCCGACCAGTTATAAAAACTAGATTTGAAAATACCGACCAGTTATAAAAACTAGATTTGAAAATCCTGACCAGTTATAGAAACTGGATTTGAAAATCCCGACCAGTTATAGAAACTGGATTTGAAAATATCGACCAATTATAGAAACTAGATTTGAAAATCCCGACCAGTTATAAAACTGGATTTGAAAATCTCGACCAGTTATAGAAACTGGATTTGAAAATCCCGACCAGTTATAAAAACTGGATTTGAAAATCCCAACCAGTTATAGAAACTGGATTTCAAAATCCCGACCAGTTATAGAAACTGGAGTTCTAAATCCCGACCAGTTATAACACTGAATTTGAAAATCCCGACCAGTTATAAAAACTGGATTTGAAAATCCCAACCAGTTATAGAAACTGGATTTGAAAATCCTGACCAGTTATAGAAACTGAATTTGAAAATCCCGACCAGTTATTAAAACTGGATTTGAAAATCCCGACCAGTTATAAAACTGGATTTGAAAATCCCGACGAGTTATAGAAACTGAATTTGAAAATCCTGATCAGTTATAACACTGGATTTGAAAATCCCGACCAATTATAAAACTAGATTTGAAAATCCCGACCAGTTATAAAACTGGATTTGAAAATCCCGACCAGTTATAAAAACTAGAGTTGAAAATGCCGACCAGTTATAGAAACTGGATTTGAAAATCCCGACTAGTTATAGAAACTGGATTTGAAAATCTTGACCAGTTATAGAAACAGGATTTTAAAATCCCGACCAGTTATAGAAACTAGATTTGAAAATCCCGACCATTTATAAAATCTGGAATTGAAAATCCCGACCAGTTATAGAAACTGATTTCAAAATCCCGACCAGTTATAGAAACTGGATTTGAAAATCCCGACCAGTTATAGAAACTGGATTTGAAAATCCCGACCAGTTATAACACTGAATTTGAAAATCCCGACCGGTTATAAAAACTGGATTTGAAAATCCCGACCAGTTATAGAATGTTGATTTGAAAATCCTGACCAGTTATAGAAACTGGATTTGAAAATCCCGACCAGTTATAAAAACTGGATTTGAAAATCTCAACCAGTTATAAAACTGGATTTGAAAATCCCGACCAGTTATAGAAATTAGATTTGAAAATCCTGATCAGTTATAACACTGGATTTGAAAATCCCGACCAATTATAAAACTAGATTTGAAAATCGGGACCTATTATAAAAACTGGATTTGAAAATCCCGACCAGTTATAAATCTGGATTTGAAAATCTCAACCAGTTATAAAACTAGATTTAAAAATCCCGACCAGTTATAGAAACAGCATTTGAAAATCCTGACCAGTTATAAAACTGGATTTGAAAATCCGGACCAGTTATAGAAATTGGATTTGAAAATCCCGACCAGTTATGACACTAGATTTTGAAATCACGACCAGTTATAGAAACTGGATTTGAAAATCCCAACCAGTTATAGAAACTGGATTTGAAAATCCCGACCAGTTATAGAAACTGGATTTGAAAATCCCGACCAGTTGTAAAAACTGAATTTTAAAAATCCCGACTAGTTACAAAAACTGGATTTGAAAATCCCGACCAGTTATAAAAACTAGATTTGAAAATCTCGACCAGTTATAAAAACTGGATTTGAAAATCCCGACCAGTTATAGAAACTGGATTTGAAAATCCCGACCAGTTATATAAACTAGATTTGAAAATCCCAACCAGTTATAAAACTGGATTTGAAAATCCCGACCAGTTATAGAAACTGGATTTGAAAATCCCGACCAGTTATAAAAACTAGATTTGAAAATCCCGACCAGTTATAGAAACTGGATTTCAAAATACCGACCAGTTATAGAAATTGGATTTGAAAATCCCGACCAGTTATAGAAACTGGATTTGAAAATCCCGACCAGTTATAACACTGAATTTGAAAATCCCAACCAGTTATAAAACTAGATTTGAAAATCCCGACCAGTTATAGAAAATGGATTTGAAAATCCCGACCAGTTATAAAACTGGATTTGAAAATCCCGACCAGTTATAAAGCTGGATTTGAAAATCCCGACCAGTTATAAAAACTAGATTTGAAAATACCGACCAGTTATAAAAACTAGATTTGAAAATCCTGACCAGTTATAGAAACTGGATTTGAAAATCCCGACCAGTTATAGAAACTGGATTTGAAAATCCCGACCAGTTATAGAAACTGGATTTGAAAATATCGACCAATTATAGAAACTAGATTTGAAAATCCCGACCAGTTATAAAAACTAGATTTGAAAATCCCGACCAGTTCTAAAAACTAGATTTGAAAATCCCGACCAGTTATAGAAACTGGATTTGAAAATCCCGACCAGTTATAGAAACTGGATTTGAAATATCGACCAATTATAGAAACTAGATTTGAAAATCCCGACCAGTTATAAAACTGGATTTGAAAATCTCGACCAGTTATAGAAACTGGATTTGAAAATCCCGACCAGTTATAAAAACTGGATTTGAAAATCCCAACCAGTTATAGAAACTGGATTTCAAAATCCCGACCAGTTATAGAAACTGGAGTTGAAAATCCCGACCAGTTATAACACTGAATTTGAAAATCCCGACCAGTTATAAAAACTGGATTTGAAAATCCCAACCAGTTATAGAAACTGGATTTGAAAATCCTGACCAGTTATAGAAACTGAATTTGAAAATCCCGACCAGTTATTAAAACTGGATTTGAAAATCCCGACCAGTTATAAAACTGGATTTGAAAATCCCGACGAGTTATAGAAACTGAATTTGAAAATCCTGATCAATTATAACACTAGATTTGAAAATCCCGACCAATTATAAAACTAGATTTGAAAATCCCGACCAGTTATAAAACTGGATTTGAAAATCCCGACCAGTTATAAAAACTAGAGTTGAAAATGCCGACCAGTTATAGAAACTGGATTTGAAAATCCCGACCAGTTATAGAAACTGGATTTGAAAATCTCGACCAGTTATAGAAACAGGATTTGAAAATCCCGACCAGTTATAGAAACTAGATTTGAAAATCCCGACCATTTATAAAATCTGGAATTGAAAATCCCGACCAGTTATAGAAACTGATTTCAAAATCCCGACCAGTTATAGAAACTGGATTTGAAAATCCCGCCAGTTATAGAAACTGGATTTGAAAATCCCGACCAGTTATAACACTGAATTTGAAAATCCCGATCGGTTATAAAAACTGGATTTGAAAATCCCGACCAGTTATAGAATATTGATTTGAAAATCCTGACCAGTTATAGAAACTGGATTTGAAAATCCCGACCAGTTATAAAAACTGGATTTGAAAATCTCGACCAGTTATAAAACTGGATTTGAAAATCCCGACCAGTTATAGAAATTAGATTTGAAAATCCTGATCAGTTATAACACTGGTTTTGAAAATCCCGACCAATTATAAAACTAGATTTGAAAATCGGGACCTATTATAAAAACTGGATTTGAAAATCCCGACCAGTTATAAATCTGGATTTGAAAATCCCAACCAGTTATAAAACTAGATTTAAAAATCCCGACCAGTTATAGAAACAACATTTGAAAATCCTGACCAGTTATAAAACTGGATTTGAAAATCCCGACCAGTTATAGAAATTGGATTTGAAAATCCCGACCAGTTATGACACTAGATTTTGAAATCACGACCAGTTATAGAAACTGGATTTGAAAATCCCAACCAGTTATAAAAACTGGATTTGAAAATCCCGACCAGTTATAGAAACTGGATTTGAAAATCCTGACCAGTTGTAAAAACTGAATTTTGAAAATCCCGACCAGTTACAAAAACTGGATTTGAAAATCCCGACCAGTTATAAAAACTAGATTTGAAAATCTCGACCAGTTATAGAAACTGGATTTGAAAATCCCGACCAGTTATAGAAACTGGATTTGAAAATCTCGATCAGTTATAGAAACTAGATTTGAAAATCCTGACCAGTTATAAAACTGGATTTGAAAATCCCGACCAGTTATAGAAACTGGATTTGAAAATCCCGACCAGTTATAAAAACTGGATTTGAAAATCCCGACCAGTTATAGAAACTGGATTTCAAAATACCGACCAGTTATAGAAACTGGATTTGAAAATCCCGACCAGTTATAGAAACTGGATTTGAAAATCCCGACCAGTTATAACACTGAATTTGAAAATCCCGACCAGTTATAAAAACTGGATTTGAAAATCCCGACCAGTTATAGAAACTGGATTTGAAAATCCTGACCTGTTATAGAAACTGAATTTGAAAATCCTGACCAGTTATGAAAACTGGATTTGAAAATCCCGACCAGTTATAAAACTGGATTTGAAAATCCCGACGAGTTATAGAAACTAAATTTGAAAATCCTGATCAGTTATAACACTGGATTTGAAAATCCCGACAAATTATAAAACTAGATTTGAAAATTCCGACCAGTTATAGCAAATGGATTTGAAAATCCCGACCAGTTATAAAATTGGATTTGAAAATCCCGACCAGTTATGACACTAGATTTGAAAATCCCGACGAGTTATAGAAACTGGATTTGAAAATCCCGACCAGTTATAAAAACTAGATTTGAAAATTCAGACCAGTTATTGAAACTGGATTTGAAAATCCTGACCAGTTATAGAAATTGGATTTTAAAATCCCGACCAATTATAGAAACTGGATTTGAAAATCCTGACAAGTTATAGAAACTGGATTTGAAAATCCCGACCAGTTATAAAAACTAGGCATGAAAATCCCGATCACTTATAAAAACTGGATTTGAAAATCCCGACCAGTTAAAGAAACTGGATTTGAAAATATCGACCAGTTATAGAAACTAGATTTGAAAATCCCAACCAGTTATAAAACTGGATTTGAAAATCCCGACCAGTTATAAAAACTGGATTTGAAAATGCCAACCAGTTATAGAAACTGGATTTCAAAATCTCTACCAGTTATAGAAACTGGAGTTGAAAATCCCGACCAGTTATAAAAACTGGATTTGAAAATCCCGACCAGTTATAAAACTGGATTTGAAAATCCTGACTAGTTATAGAAACTGAATTTGAAAATCCTGACTAGTTATAAAAACTGGATTTGAAAGTCCCGACCAGTTATAAAAACTGGATTTGAAAATCCCGACCAGTTATAGAAACTGAATTTGAAAATCCTGACCAGTTATAGAAATTGAGTTTGAAAATCCTGACCAGTTATGAAAACTGGATTTGAAAATCCCGACCAGTTATAAAACTGGATTTGAAAATCCCGACGAGTTATAGAAACTAAATTTGAAAATCCTGATCAGTTGTAACACTGGATTTGAAAATTCCGACCAATTATAAAACTAGATTTGAAAATCCCGACCAGTTATAGCAAATGGATTTGAAAATCCCGACCAGTTATAAAACTGGATTTGAAAATCCCGACCAGTTATGACACTAGATTTGAAAATCCCGACCAGTTATAAAAACTGGATTTGAAAATCCCGACCATTTATAGAAACTGGATTTTAAAATCCCGACCAATTATAGAAACTGGATTTGAAAATCCTGACCAGTTATAGAAACTGGATTTGAAAATCCCGACCAGTTATAAAAACTAGATTTGAAAATCCCGACCAGTTATAGAAACTGGATTTGAAAATCCCGACCAGTTATAGAAACTGGATTTGAAAATATCGACCAGTTATAGAAACTAGATTTGAAAATCCCGACCAGTTATAAAACTGGATTTGAAAATCTCGACCAGTTATAGAAACTGGATTTGAAAATCCCGACCAGTTATAAAAACTGGATTTGAAAATCCCAACCAGTTATAGAAACTGGATTTCAAAATCCCGACCAGTTATAGAAACTGGAGTTGAAAATCCCGACCAGTTATAACACTGAATTTGAAAATCTCGACCAGTTATAAAAACTGGATTTGAAATTCCCGACCAGTTATAGAAACTGGATTTGAAAATCCCGACCAGTTATAAAAACTAGATTTGAAAATCCTGACCAGTTATAAAACTGGAATTGAAAATCCCGACTAGTTATAAAAACTAGAGTTGAAAATCCCGACCAGTTATAGAAACTGGATTTGAAAATCCCGATCAGTTATAGAAACTGGATTTGAAAATCTCGACCAGTTATAGAAACAGGATTTGAAAATCCCGACCAGTTATAGAAACTGGATTTGAAAATCCCGACCAGTTATAAAATCTGGAATTGAAAATCCCGACCAGTTATATAAACTGGATTTTAAAATCCCGACCAGTTATAGAAACTGGATTTGAAAATCCCGACCAGTTATAGAAACTGGATTTAAAAATCCCGACCAGTTATAACACTGAATTTGAAAATCCCGACCGGTTATAAAAACTGGATTTGAAAATCCCGACCAGTTATAGAAACTTGATTTGAAAATCCTGACCAGTTATAGAAACTGGATTTGAAAATCTCGACCAGTTATAAAAACTGGATTTGAAAATCTCGACCAGTTATAAAACTGGATTTGAAAATCCCGACCAGTTATAGAAATTGGATTTGAAAATACTGATCAGTTATAACACTGGATTTGAAAATCCCGACCAATTATAAAACTAGATTTGAAAATCCCGACCAGTTATAAATCTGGATTTGAAAATCACAACCAGTTATAAAACTAGATTTAAAAATCCCGACCAGTTATAGAAACAGCATTTGAAAATCCTGACCAGTTATAAAACTGGATTTGAAAATCCCGACCAGTTATAGAAATTGGATTTGAAAATCCCGACCAGTTATGACACTAGATTTTGAAATCACGACCAGTTATAGAAACTGGATTTGAAAATCACAACCAGTTATAGAAACTGGATTTGAAAATCCCGACCAGTTATAGAAACTGGATTTGAAAATCCCGACCAGTTACAAAAACTGGATTTGAAAATCCCGACCAGTTATAAAAACTAGATTTCAAAATCTTGATCAGTTATAGAAACTGGATTTGAAAATCCCGACCAGTTACAGAAACTGGATTTGAAAATCCCGAGCAGTTATAGAAACTAGATTTGAAAATCCCGACAAGTTATAAAACTGGATTTGAAAATCCCGACCAGTTATAGAAACTGGATTTGAAAATCCCGACCAGTTATAAAAACTGGATTTGAAAATCCTGACCAGTTATAGAAACTGGATTTCAAAATACCGACCAGTTATAGAAACTGGATTTGAAAATCCCGACCAGTTATAGAAACTGAATTTGAAATTCCCGACCAGTTATAACACTGAATTTGAAAATCCCGACCAGTTATAAAAACTGAATTTGAAAATCCCGACCAGTTATAGAAAATGGATTTGAAAATCCTGACCTGTTATAGAAACTGAATTTGAAAATCCTGACCAGTTATGAAAACTGGATTTGAAAATCCCGACCAGTTATAAAACTGGATTTGAAAATCCCGACGAGTTATAGAAACTAAATTTGAAAATCCTGATCAGTTATAACACTGGATTTGAAAATCCCGACCAATTATAAAACTAGATTTGAAAATCCCGACCAGTTATAGCAAATGGATTTGAAAATCTTGACCAGTTATAAAACTGTATTTGAAAATCCCGACCAGTTATAACACTAGATTTGAAAATCCCGACCAGTTATAGAAACTGGATTTGAAAATCCCGACCAGTTATAAAAACTGGATTTGAAAATCTCGACCAGTTATAAAACTGGATTTGAAAATCCCGACCAGTTATAGAAATTAGATTTGAAAATCCTGATCAGTTATAACACTGGATTTGAAAATCCCGACCAATTATAAAACTAGATTTGAAAATCGGGACCTATTATAAAAACTGGATTTGAAAATCCCGACCAGTTATAAATCTGGATTTGAAAATCTCAACCAGTTATAAAACTAGATTTAAAAATCCCGACCAGTTATAGAAACAGCATTTGAAAATCCTGACCAGTTATAAAACTGGATTTGAAAATCCGGACCAGTTATAGAAATTGGATTTGAAAATCCCGACCAGTTATGACACTAGATTTTGAAATCACGACCAGTTATAGAAACTGGATTTGAAAATCCCAACCAGTTATAGAAACTGGATTTGAAAATCCCGACCAGTTATAGAAACTGGATTTGAAAATCCCGACCAGTTGTAAAAACTGAATTTTGAAAATCCCGACTAGTTACAAAAACTGGATTTGAAAATCCCGACCAGTTATAAAAACTAGATTTGAAAATCTCGACCAGTTATAGAAACTGGATTTGAAAATCCCGACCAGTTATAGAAACTGGATTTGAAAATCCCGACCAGTTATAGAAACTAGATTTGAAAATCCCAACCAGTTATAAAACTGGATTTGAAAATCCAGACCAGTTATAGAAACTGGATTTGAAATTCCCGACCAGTTATAAAAACTAGATTTGAAAATCCCGACCAGTTATAGAAACTGGATTTCAAAATACCGACAAGTTATAGAAACTGGATTTGAAAATCCCGACCAGTTATAGAAACTGGATTTGAAAATCCCGACCAGTTATAACACTGAATTTGAAAATCCCGACCAGTTATAAAACTAGATTTGAAAATCCCGACCAGTTATAGAAAATGGATTTGAAAATCCCGACCAGTTATAAAACTGGATTTGAAAATCCCGACCAGTTATAAAGCTGGATTTGAAAATCCCGACTAGTTATAAAAACTAGATTTGAACATCCTGACCAGTTATAGAAACTGGATTTGAAAATCCCGACCAGTTATAGAAACTGGATTTGAAAATATCGACCAATTATAGAAACTAGATTTGAAAATCCCGACCAGTTATAAAAACTAGATTTGAAAATCCCGACCAGTTATAAAAACTAGATTTGAAAATCCCGACCAGTTATAGAAACTGGATTTGAAAATCCCGACCAGTTATAGAAACTGGATTTGAAATATCGACCAATTATAGAAACTAGATTTGAAAATCCCGACCAGTTATAAAACTGGATTTGAAAATCTCGACCAGTTATAGAAACTGGATTTGAAAATCCCGACCAGTTATAAAAACTGGATTTGAAAATCCCAACCAGTTATAGAAACTGGATTTCAAAATCCCGACCAGTTATAGAAACTGGAGTTGAAAATCCCGACCAGTTATAACACTGAATTTGAAAATCCCGACCAGTTATAAAAACTGGATTTGAAAATCCCAACCAGTTATAGAAACTGGATTTGAAAATCCTGACCAGTTATAGAAACTGAATTTGAAAATCCCGACCAGTTATTAAAACTGGATTTGAAAATCCCGACAAGTTATAAAACTGGATTTGAAAATCCCGACGAGTTATAGAAACTGAATTTGAAAATCCTGATCAATTATAACACTGGATTTGAAAATCCCGACCAGTTATAAAACTAGATTTGAAAATCCCGACCAGTTATAAAACTGGATTTGAAAATCCCGACCAGTTATAAAAACTAGAGTTGAAAATGCCGACCAGTTATAGAAACTGGATTTGAAAATCCCGACCAGTTATAGAAACTGGATTTGAAAATCTCGACCAGTTATAGAAACAGGATTTGAAAATCCCGACCAGTTATAGAAACTAGATTTGAAAATCCCGACCATTTATAAAATCTGGAATTGAAAATCCCGACCAGTTATAGAAACTGATTTCAAAATCCCGACCAGTTATAGAAACTGGATTTGAAAATCCCGCCAGTTATAGAAACTGGATTTGAAAATCCCGACCAGTTATAACACTGAATTTGAAAATCCCGACCGGTTATAAAAACTGGATTTGAAAATCCCGACCAGTTATAGAATATTGATTTGAAAATACTGACCAGTTATAGAAACTGGATTTGAAAATCCCGACCAGTTATAAAACTGGATTTGAAAATCCCGACCAGTTATAGAAATTAGATTTGAAAATCCCGACCAGTTATAACACTGGATTTGAAAATCCCGACCAATTATAAAACTAGATTTGAAAATCGGGACCTATTATAAAAACTGGATTTGAAAATCCCGACCAGTTATAAATCTGGATTTGAAAATCCCAACCAGTTATAAAACTAGATTTAAAAATCCCGACCAGTTATAGAAACAACATTTGAAAATCCTGACCAGTTATAAAACTGGATTTGAAAATCCCGACCAGTTATAGAAATTGGATTTGAAAATCCCGACCAGTTATGACACTAGATTTTGAAATCACGACCAGTTATAGAAACTGGATTTGAAAATCCCAACCAGTTATAGAAACTGGATTTGAAAATCCCGACCAGTTATAGAAACTGGATTTGAAAATCCCGACCAGTTGTAAAAACTGAATTTTGAAAATCCCGACCAGTTACAAAAACTGGATTTGAAAATCCCGACCAGTTATAAAAACTAGATTTGAAAATCTCGACCAGTTATAGAAACTGGATTTGAAAATCCCGACCAGTTATAGAAACTGGATTTGAAAATCTCGATCAGTTATAGAAACTAGATTTGAAAATCCCGACCAGTTATAAAACTGGATTTGAAAATCCCGACCAGTTATAGAAACTGGATTTGAAAATCCCGACCAGTTATAAAAACTGGATTTGAAAATCCCGACCAGTTATAGAAACTGGATTTCAAAATACCGACCAGTTATAGAAACTGGATTTGAAAATCCCGACCAGTTATAGAAACTGGATTTGAAAATCCCGACCAGTTATAACACTGAATTTGAAAATCCCGACCAGTTATAAAAACTGGATTTGAAAATCCCGACCAGTTATAGAAACTGGATTTGAAAATCCTGACCTGTTATAGAAACTGAATTTGAAAATCCTGACCAGTTATGAAAACTGGATTTGAAAATCCCGACCAGTTATAAAACTGGATTTGAAAATCCCGACGAGTTATAGAAACTAAATTTGAAAATCCTGATCAGTTATAACACTGGATTTGAAAATCCCGACAAATTATAAAACTAGATTTGAAAATCCCGACCAGTTATAGCAAATGGATTTGAAAATCCCGACCAGTTATAAAACTGGATTTGAAAATCCCGACGAGTTATAGAAACTAAATTTGAAAATCCTGATCAGTTATAACACTGGATTTGAAAATCCCGACAAATTATAAAACTAGATTTGAAAATCCCGACCAGTTATAGCAAATGGATTTGAAAATCCCGACCAGTTATAAAATTGGATTTGAAAATCCCGACCAGTTATGACACTAGATTTGAAAATCCCGACCAGTTATAGAAACTGGATTTGAAAATCCCGACCAGTTATAAAAACTAGATTTGAAAATTCAGACCAGTTATTGAAACTGGATTTAAAAATCCTGACCAGTTATAGAAATTGGATTTTAAAATCCCGACCAATTATAGAAACTGGATTTGAAAATCCTGACCAGTTATAGAAACTGGATTTGAAAATCCCGACCAGTTATAAAAACTAGACTTGAAAATCCCGATCAGTTATAAAAACTGGATTTGAAAATCCCGACCAGTTATAGAAACTGGATTTAAAAATATCGACCAGTTATAGAAACTAGATTTGAAAATCCCAACCAGTTATAAAACTGGATTTGAAAATCCCGACCAGTTATAAAAACTGGATTTGAAAATGCCAACCAGTTATAGAAACTGGATTTCAAAATCCCTACCAGTTATAGAAACTGGAGTTGAAAATCCCGACCAGTTATAAAAACTGGATTTGAAAATCCCGACCAGTTATAAAACTGGATTTGAAAATCCTGACTAGTTATAGAAACTGAATTTGAAAATCCTGACCAGTTATAAAAACTGGATTTGAAAGTCCCGACCAGTTATAAAAACTGGATTTGAAAATCCCGACCAGTTATAGAAACTGGATTTGAAAATCCTGACTAGTTATAGTAATTTAGTTTGAAAATCCTGACCAGTTATGAAAACTGGATTTGAAAATCCCGACCAGTTATAAAACTGGATTTGAAAATCCCGACGAGTTATAGAAACTAAATTTGAAAATCCTGATCAGTTATAACACTGGATTTGAAAATTCCGACCATATATAAAACTAGATTTGAAAATCCCGACCAGTTATAGCAAATGGATTTGAAAATCCCGACCAGTTATAAAACTGGATTTGAAAATCCCGACCAGTTATGACACTAGATTTGAAAATCCCGACCAGTTATAAAAACTGGATTTGAAAATCCCGACCAGTTATAGAAACTGGATTTTAAAATCCCGACCAATTATAGGAACTGGATTTGAAAATCCTGACCAGTTATAGAAACTGGATTTGAAAATCCCGACCAGTTATAAAAACTAGATTTGAAAATCCCGACCAGTTATAGAAACTGGATTTGAAAATCCCGACCAGTTATAGAAACTGGATTTGAAAATATCGACCAGTTATAGAAACTAGATTTGAAAATCCCGACCAGTTATAAAACTGGATTTGAAATTCTCGACCAGTTATAGAAACTGGATTTAAAAATCCCGACCAGTTATAAAAACTGGATTTGAAAATCCCAACCAGTTATAAAACTGGAATTGAAAATCCCGACCAGTTATAAAAACTAGAGTTGAAAATCCCGACCAGTTATAGAAACTGGATTTGAAAATCCCGATCAGTTATAGAAACTGGATTTGAAAATCTCGACCAGTTATAGAAACAGGATTTGAAAATCCCGACCAGTTATAGAAACTGGATTTGAAAATCCCGACCAGTTATAAAATCTGGAATTGAAAATCCCAACCAGTTATATAAACTGGATTTTAAAATCCCGACCAGTTATAGAAACTGGATTTGAAAATCCCGACCAGTTATAGAAACTGGATTTAAAAATCCCGACCAGTTATAACACTGAATTTGAAAATCCCGACCGGTTATAAAAACTGGATTTGAAAATCCCGACCAGTTATAGAAACTTGATTTGAAAATCCTGACCAGTTATAGAAACTGGATTTGAAAATCCCGACCAGTTATAAAAACTGGATTTGAAAATCTCGACCAGTTATAAAACTGGATTTGAAAATCCCGACCAGTTATAGAAATTGGATTTGAAAATCCTGATCAGTTATAACACTGGATTTGAAAATCCCGACCAATTATAAAACTAGATTTGAAAATCCCGACCAGTTATAGCAAATGGATTTGAAAATCTTGACCAGTTATAAAACTGTATTTGAAAATCCCGACCAGTTATAACACTAGATTTGAAAATCCCGACCAGTTATAGAAACTGGATTTGAAAATCCCGACCAGTTATAAAAACTGGATTTGAAAATCCCGACCAGTTATAGAAACTGGATTTAAAAATTCCGACCAGTTATGACACTAGATTTGAAAATCCCTATGAGTTATAACACTGAATTTGAAAATTCCGACCAGTTATAAAAACTGGATTTGAAAATCCGGACCAGTTATAGAAACTGGATTTGAAAATCCTGACCAGTTATAGAAACTGGATTTTAAAATCCCGACCAATTATAGAAACTGGATTTGAAAATCCTAACCAGTTATAGAAACTGGATTTGAAAATCCCGACCAGTTATAAAAACTAGATTTGAAAATCCCGACCAGTTATAGAAACTGGATTTGAAAATCCCGACCAGTTATAGAAACTGGATTTGAAAATATCGACCAATTATAGAAACTAGATTTGAAAATCCCGACCAGTTATAAAACTGAATTTGAAAATCTCGACCAGTTATAGAAACTGGATTTGAAAATCCCGACCAGTTATAAAAACTGGATTTGAAAATCCCAACCAGTTATAGAAACTGGATTTCAAAATCCCGACCAGTTATAGAAACTGGAGTTGAAAATCCCGACCAGTTATAACACTGAATTTGAAAATCCCGACCAGTTATAAAAACTGGATTTGAAAATCCCAACCAGTTATAGAAACTGGATTTGAAAATCCTGACCAGTTATAGAAACTGAATTTGAAAATCCCGACCAGTTATTAAAACTGGATTTGAAAATCCCGACCAGTTATAAAACTGGATTTGAAAATCCCGACGAGTTATAGAAACTGAATTTGAAAATCCTGATCAGTTATAACACCGGATTTGAAAATCCCGACCAATTATAAAACTAGATTTGAAAATCCCGACCAGTTATCAAACTGGATTTGAAAATCCCGACCAGTTATAAAAACTAGAGTTGAAAATGCCGACCAGTTATAGAAACTGGATTTGAAAATCCCGACCAGTTATAGAAACTGGATTTGAAAATCTCGACCAGTTATAGAAACAGGATTTTAAAGTCCCGACCAGTTATAGAAACTAGATTTGAAAATCCCGACCATTTATAAAATCTGGAATTGAAAATCCCGACCAGTTATAGAAACTGATTTCAAAATCCCGACCAGTTATAGAAACTGGATTTGAAAATCCCAACCAGTTATAGATACTGGATTTGAAAATCCCGACCAGTTATAACACTGAATTTGAAAATCCCGACCGGTTATAAAAACTGGATTTGAAAATCCCGACCAGTTATAGAATGTTGATTTGAAAATCCTGACCAGTTATAGAAACTGGATTTGAAAATCCCGACCAGTTATAAAAACTGGATTTGAAAATCTCGACCAGTTATAAAACTGGATTTGAAAATCCCGACCAGTTATAGAAATTAGATTTGAAAATCCTGATCAGTTATAACACTGGATTTGAAAATCCCGACCAATTATAAAACTAGATTTGAAAATCGGGACCTATTATAAAAACTGGATTTGAAAATCCCGACCAGTTATAAATCTGGATTTGAAAATCTCAACCAGTTATAAAACTAGATTTAAAAATCCCGACCAGTTATAGAAACAGCATTTGAAAATCCTGACCAGTTATAAAACTGGATTTGAAAATCCGGACAAGTTATAGAAATTGGATTTGAAAATCCCGACCAGTTATGACACTAGATTTTGAAATCACGACCAGTTATAGAAACTGGATTTGAAAATCCCAACCAGTTATAGAAACTGGATTTGAAAATCCCGACCAGTTATAGAAACTGGATTTGAAAATCCCGACCAGTTGTAAAAACTGAATTTTGAAAATCCCGACTAGTTACAAAAACTGGATTTGAAAATCCCGACCAGTTATAAAAACTAGATTTGAAAATCTCGACCAGTTATAGAAACTGGATTTGAAAATCCCGACCAGTTATAGAAACTGGATTTGAAAATCCCGACCAGTTATAGAAACTAGATTTGAAAATCCCAACCAGTTATAAAACTGGATTTGAAAATCCAGACCAGTTATAGAAACTGGATTTGAAATTCCCGACCAGTTATAAAAACTAGATTTGAAAATCCCGACCAGTTATAGAAACTGGATTTCAAAATACCGACAAGTTATAGAAACTGGATTTGAAAATCCCGACCAGTTATAGAAACTGGATTTGAAAATCCCGACCAGTTATAACACTGAATTTGAAAATCCCGACCAGTTATAAAACTAGATTTGAAAATCCCGACCAGTTATAGAAAATGGATTTGAAAATCCCGACCAGTTATAAAACTGGATTTGAAAATCCCGACCAGTTATAAAGCTGGATTTGAAAATCCCGACCAGTTATAAAAACTAGATTTGAACATCCTGACCAGTTATAGAAACTGGATTTGAAAATCCCGACCAGTTATAGAAACTGGATTTGAAAATATCGACCAATTATAGAAACTAGATTTGAAAATCCTGACCAGTTATAAAAACTAGATTTGAAAATCCCGACCAGTTATAAAAACTAGATTTTAAAATCCCGACCAGTTATAGAAACTGGATTTGAAAATCCCGACCAGTTATAGAAACTGGATTTGAAATATCGACCAATTATAGAAACTAGATTTGAAAATCCCGACCAGTTATAAAACTGGATTTGAAAATCTCGACCAGTTATAGAAACTGGATTTGAAAATCCCGACCAGTTATAAAAACTGGATTTGAAAATCCCAACCAGTTATAGAAACTGGATTTCAAAATCCCGACCAGTTATAGAAACTGGAGTTGAAAATCCCGACCAGTTATAACACTGAATTTGAAAATCCCGACCAGTTATAAAAACTGGATTTGAAAATCCCAACCAGTTATAGAAACTGGATTTGAAAATCCTGACCAGTTATAGAAACTGAATTTGAAAATCCCGACCAGTTATTAAAACTGGATTTGAAAATCCCGACCAGTTATAAAACTGGATTTGAAAATCCCGACGAGTTATAGAAACTGAATTTGAAAATCCTGATCAATTATAACACTGGATTTGAAAATCCCGACCAGTTATAAAACTAGATTTGAAAATCCCGACCAGTTATAAAACTGGATTTGAAAATCCCGACCAGTTATAAAAACTAGAGTTGAAAATGCCGACCAGTTATAGAAACTGGATTTGAAAATCCCGACCAGTTCTAGAAACAGGATTTGAAAATCTCGACCAGTTATAGAAACAGGATTTGAAAATCCCGACCAGTTATAGAAACTAGATTTGAAAATCCCGACCATTTATAAAATCTGGAATTGAAAATCCCGACCAGTTATAGAAACTGATTTCAAAATCCCGACCAGTTATAGAAACTGGATTTGAAAATCCCGCCAGTTATAGAAACTGGATTTGAAAATCCCGACCAGTTATAACACTGAATTTGAAAATCCCGACCGGTTATAAAAACTGGATTTGAAAATCCCGACCAGTTATAGAATATTGATTTGAAAATACTGACCAGTTATAGAAACTGGATTTGAAAATCCCGACCAGTTATAAAACTGGATTTGAAAATCCCGACCAGTTATAGAAATTAGATTTGAAAATCCCGACCAGTTATAGAATATTGATTTGAAAATACTGACCAGTTATAGAAACTGGATTTGAAAATCCCGACCAGTTATAAAACTGGATTTGAAAATCCCGACCAGTTATAGAAATTAGATTTGAAAATCCCGACCAGTTATAACACTGGATTTGAAAATCCCGACCAATTATAAAACTAGATTTGAAAATCGGGACCTATTATAAAAACTGGATTTGAAAATCCCGACCAGTTATAAATCTGGATTTGAAAATCCCAACCAGTTATAAAACTAGATTTAAAAATCCCGACCAGTTATAGAAACAACATTTGAAAATCCTGACCAGTTATAAAACTGGATTTGAAAATCCCGACCAGTTATAGAAATTGGATTTGAAAATCCCGACCAGTTATGACACTAGATTTTGAAATCACGACCAGTTATAGAAACTGGATTTGAAAATCCCAACCAGTTATAGAAACTGGATTTGAAAATCCCGACCAGTTATAGAAACTGGATTTGAAAATCCCGACCAGTTGTAAAAACTGAATTTTGAAAATCCCGACCAGTTACAAAAACTGGATTTGAAAATCCCGACCAGTTATAAAAACTAGATTTGAAAATCTCGACCAGTTATAGAAACTGGATTTGAAAATCCCGACCAGTTATAGAAACTGGATTTGAAAATCTCGATCAGTTATAGAAACTAGATTTGAAAATCCCGACCAGTTATAAAACTGGATTTGAAAATCCCGACCAGTTATAGAAACTGGATTTGAAAATCCCGACCAGTTATAAAAACTGGATTTGAAAATCCCGACCAGTTATAGAAACTGGATTTCAAAATACCGACCAGTTATAGAAACTGGATTTGAAAATCCCGACCAGTTATAGAAACTGGATTTGAAAATCCCGACCAGTTATAACACTGAATTTGAAAATCCCGACCAGTTATAAAAACTGGATTTGAAAATCCCGACCAGTTATAGAAACTGGATTTGAAAATCCTGACCTGTTATAGAAACTGAATTTGAAAATCCTGACCAGTTATGAAAACTGGATTTGAAAATCCCGACCAGTTATAAAACTGGATTTGAAAATCCCGACGAGTTATAGAAACTAAATTTGAAAATCCTGATCAGTTATAACACTGGATTTGAAAATCCCGACAAATTATAAAACTAGATTTGAAAATCCCGACCAGTTATAGCAAATGGATTTGAAAATCCCGACCAGTTATAAAACTGGATTTGAAAATCCCGACGAGTTATAGAAACTAAATTTGAAAATCCTGATCAGTTATAACACTGGATTTGAAAATCCCGACAAATTACAAAACTAGATTTGAAAATCCCGACCAGTTATAGCAAATGGATTTGAAAATCCCGACCAGTTATAAAATTGGATTTGAAAATCCCGACCAGTTATGACACTAGATTTGAAAATCCCGACCAGTTATAGAAACTGGATTTGAAAATCCCGACCAGTTATAAAAACTAGATTTGAAAATTCAGACCAGTTATTGAAACTGGATTTAAAAATCCTGACCAGTTATAGAAATTGGATTTTAAAATCCCGACCAATTATAGAAACTGGATTTGAAAATCCTGACCAGTTATAGAAACTGGATTTGAAAATCCCGACCAGTTATAAAAACTAGACTTGAAAATCCCGATCAGTTATAAAAACTGGATTTGAAAATCCCGACCAGTTATAGAAACTGGATTTAAAAATATCGACCAGTTATAGAAACTAGATTTGAAAATCCCAACCAGTTATAAAACTGGATTTGAAAATCCCGACCAGTTATAAAAACTGGATTTGAAAATGCCAACCAGTTATAGAAACTGGATTTCAAAATCCCTACCAGTTATAGAAACTGGAGTTGAAAATCCCGACCAGTTATAAAAACTGGATTTGAAAATCCCGACCAGTTATAAAACTGGATTTGAAAATCCTGACTAGTTATAGAAACTGAATTTGAAAATCCTGACCAGTTATAAAAACTGGATTTGAAAGTCCCGACCAGTTATAAAAACTGGATTTGAAAATCCCGACCAGTTATAGAAACTGGATTTGAAAATCCTGACCAGTTATAGTAATTTAGTTTGAAAATCCTGACCAGTTATGAAAACTGGATTTGAAAATCCCGACCAGTTATAAAACTGGATTTGAAAATCCCGACGAGTTATAGAATCTAAATTTGAAAATCCTGATCAGTTATAACACTGGATTTGAAAATTCCGACCATATATAAAACTAGATTTGAAAATCCCGACCAGTTATAGCAAATGGATTTGAAAATCCCGACCAGTTATAAAACTGGATTTGAAAATCCCGACCAGTTATGACACTAGATTTGAAAATCCCGACCAGTTATAAAAACTGGATTTGAAAATCCCGACCAGTTATAGAAACTGGATTTTAAAATCCCGACCAATTATAGGAACTGGATTTGAAAATCCTGACCAGTTATAGAAACTGGATTTGAAAATCCCGACCAGTTATAAAAACTAGATTTGAAAATCCCGACCAGTTATAGAAACTGGATTTGAAAATCCCGACCAGTTATAGAAACTGGATTTGAAAATATCGACCAGTTATAGAAACTAGATTTGAAAATCCCGACCAGTTATAAAACTGGATTTGAAAATCTCGACCAGTTATAGAAACTGGATTTAAAAATCCCGACCAGTTATAAAAACTGGATTTGAAAATCCCAACCAGTTATAGAAACTGGATTTCAAAATCCCGACCAGTTATAGAAACCGGAGTTGAAAATCCCGACCAGTTATAACACTGAATTTGAAAATCTCGACCAGTTATAAAAACTGGATTTGAAATTCCCGACCAGTTATAGAAACTGGATTTGAAAATCCCGACCAGTTATAAAAACTAGATTTGAAAATCCTGACCAGTTATAAAACTGGAATTGAAAATCCCGACCAGTTATAAAAACTAGAGTTGAAAATCCCGACCAGTTATAGAAACTGGATTTGAAAATCCCGATCAGTTATAGAAACTGGATTTGAAAATCTCGACCAGTTATAGAAACAGGATTTGAAAATCCCGACCAGTTATAGAAACTGGATTTGAAAATCCCGACCAGTTATAAAATCTGGAATTGAAAATCCCAACCAGTTATATAAACTGGATTTTAAAATCCCGACCAGTTATAGAAACTGGATTTGAAAATCCCGACCAGTTATAGAAACTGGATTTAAAAATCCCGACCAGTTATAACACTGAATTTGAAAATCCCGACCGGTTATAAAAACTGGATTTGAAAATCCCGACCAGTTATAGAAACTTGATTTGAAAATCCTGACCAGTTATAGAAACTGGATTTGAAAATCCCGACCAGTTATAAAAACTGGATTTGAAAATCTCGACCAGTTATAAAACTGGATTTGAAAATCCCGACCAGTTATAGAAATTGGATTTGAAAATACTGATCAGTTATAACACTGGATTTGAAAATCCCGACCAATTATAAAACTAGATTTGAAAATCCCGACCAGTTATAAATCTGGATTTGAAAATCACAACCAGTTATAAAACTAGATTTAAAAATCCCGACCAGTTATAGAAACAACATTTGAAAATCCTGACCAGTTATAAAACTGGATTTGAAAATCCCGACCAGTTATAGAAATTGGATTTGAAAATCCCGACCAGTTATGACACTAGATTTTGAAATCACGACCAGTTATGACACTAGATTTTGAAATCACGACCAGTTATAGAAACTGGATTTGAAAATCACAACCAGTTATAGAAACTGGATTTGAAAATCCCGACCAGTTATAGAAACTGGATTTGAAAATCCCGACCAGTTACAAAAACTGGATTTGAAAATCCCGACCAGTTATAAAAACTAGATTTCAAAATCTTGATCAGTTATAGAAACTGGATTTGAAAACCCCGACCAGTTACAGAAACTGGATTTGAAAATCCCGAGCAGTTATAGAAACTAGATTTGAAAATCCCGACAAGTTATAAAACTGGATTTGAAAATCCCGACCAGTTATAGAAACTGGATTTGAAAATCCCGACCAGTTATAAAAACTGGATTTGAAAATCCCGACCAGTTATAGAAACTGGATTTCAAAATACCGACCAGTTATAGAAACTGGATTTGAAAATCCCGACCAGTTATAGAAACTGGATTTGAAATTCCCGACCAGTTATAACACTGAATTTGAAAATCCCGACCAGTTATAAAAACTGGATTTTAAAATCCCGACCAGTTATAGAAAATGGATTTGAAAATCCTGACCTGTTATAGAAACTGAATTTGAAAATCCTGACCAGTTATGAAAACTGGATTTTAAAATCCCGACCAGTTATAAAACTGGATTTGAAAATCCCGACGAGTTATAGAAACTAAATTTGAAAATCCTGATCAGTTATAACACTGGATTTGAAAATCCCGACCAATTATAAAACTAGATTTGAAAATCCCGACCAGTTATAGCAAATGGATTTGAAAATCTTGACCAGTTATAAAACTGGATTTGAAAATCCCGACCAGTTATGACACTAGATTTGAAAATCCCGACCAGTTATAGAAACTGGATTTGAAAATCCCGACCAGTTATAAAAACTAGATTTGAAAATCCTGACCAGTTATGACACTAGATTTGAAAATCCCGACCAGTTATAGAAAATCCCGACCAATTATGAAAATCCTGACCAGTTATGACACTAGATTTGAAAATCCCGACCAGTTATAGAAAATCCCGACCAATTATGAAAATCCTGATCAGTTGTAAAACTGGATTTGAAAATCCCGACCAGTTATAGAAACTGGATTTGAAAATCCCGACCAGTTATAAAAACTGGATTTGAAAATCCCGACCAGTTATAAAAACTGGATTTCAAAATACCGACCAGTTATAGAAACTGGATTTGAAAATCCCGACCAGTTATAGAAACTGGATTTGAAATTCCCGACCAGTTATAACACTGAATTTGAAAATCCCGACCAGTTATAAAAACTGGATTTTAAAATCCCGACCAGTTATAGAAAATGGATTTGAAAATCCTGACCTGTTATAGAAACTGAATTTGAAAATCCTGACCAGTTATGAAAACTGGATTTTAAAATCCCGACCAGTTATAAAACTGGATTTGAAAATCCCGACGAGTTATAGAAACTAAATTTGAAAATCCCGACCAATTATAAAACTAGATTTGAAAATCCCGACCAGTTATAGCAAATGGATTTGAAAATCTTGACCAGTTATAAAACTGGATTTGAAAATCCCGACCAGTTATGACACTAGATTTGAAAATCCCGACCAGTTATAGAAACTGGATTTGAAAATCCCGACCAGTTATAAAAACTAGATTTGAAAATCCTGACCAGTTATGACACTAGATTTGAAAATCCCGACCAGTTATAGAAAATCCCGACCAATTATGAAAATCCTGACCAGTTATGACACTAGATTTGAAAATCCCGACCAGTTATAGAAAATCCCGACCAATTATGAAAATCCTGATCAGTTATAAAACTGGATTTGAAAATCCCGACCAGTTATAGAAACTGGATTTGAAAATCCCGACCAGTTATAAAAACTGGATTTGAAAATCCCGACCAGTTATAGAAACTGGATTTCAAAATACCGACCAGTTATAGAAACTGGATTTGAAAATCCCGACCAGTTATAGAAACTGGATTTGAAATTCCCGACCAGTTATAACACTGAATTTGAAAATCCCGACCAGTTATAAAAACTGGATTTTAAAATCCCGACCAGTTATAGAAAATGGATTTGAAAATCCTGACCTATTATAGAAACTGAATTTGAAAATCCTGACCAGTTATGAAAACTGGATTTTAAAATCCCGACCAGTTATAAAACTGGATTTGAAAATCCCGACGAGTTATAGAAACTAAATTTGAAAATCCCGACCAATTATAAAACTAGATTTGAAAATCCCGACCAGTTATAGCAAATGGATTTGAAAATCTTGACCAGTTATAAAACTGGATTTGAAAATCCCGACCAGTTATGACACTAGATTTGAAAATCCCGACCAGTTATAGAAACTGGATTTGAAAATCCCGACCAGTTATAAAAACTAGATTTGAAAATCCTGACCAGTTATAAAAACTAGATTTGAAAATCTCAACCAGTTATAGAAACTGAATTTGAAAATCCTGACCAGTTATAGAAACTGGATTTGAAAATCCCGACCAGTTATAGAAACTGGATTTGAAAATCCCGACTAGTTATAAAAACTGGATTTGAAAATCCCGACCAGTTATAGAAACTGGATTTGAAAATCCTGACCAGTTATAGAAACTGAATTTGAAAATCCTGACCAGTTATGAAAACTGGATTTGAAAATCCCGACCAGTTATAAAACTGGATTTGAAAATCCCGACGAGTTATAAAAACTAAATTTGAAAATCCTGATCAGTTATAACACTGGATTTGAAAATCCCGACCAATTATAAAACTAGATTTGAAAATTCCGACCAGTTATAGCAAATGGATTTGAAAATCCCGACCAGTTATAAAACTGAATTTGAAAATCCTGACCAGTTATGACACTAGATTTGAAAATCCCGACCAGTTATAGAAACTGGATTTGAAAATCCCGACCAGTTATAAAAACTAGATTTGAAAATTCCGACCAGTTATAGAAACTGGATTTTGAAAATCCTGACCAGTTATAGAAATTGGATTTTAAAATCCCGACCAATTATAGAAACTAGATTTGAAAATCCTGACCAGTTATAGAAACTGGATTTGAAAATCCCGACCAGTTATAAAAACTAGATTTGAAAATCCCAACTAGTTATAGAAACTGGATTTGAAAATCCCAACCAGTTATAGAAACTGGATTTGAAAATATCGACCAGTTATAGAAACTAGATTTGAAAATCCCAACCAGTTATAAAACTGGATTTGAAAATCCCGACCAGTTATAGAAACTGGATTTCAAAATCTCGACCAGTTATAAAAACTGGATTTGAAAATCCCAACCAGTTATAACACTGAATTTGAAAATCCCGACCAGTTATAAAAACTGGATTTTAAAATCCCGACCAGTTATAGAAAATGGATTTGAAAATCCTGACCTGTTATAGAAACTGAATTTGAAAATCCTGACCAGTTATGAAAACTGGATTTTAAAATCCCGACCAGTTATAAAACTGGATTTGAAAATCCCGACGAGTTATAGAAACTAAATTTGAAAATCCTGATCAGTTATAACACTGGATTTGAAAATCCCGACCAATTATAAAACTAGATTTGAAAATCCCGACCAGTTATAGCAAATGGATTTGAAAATCTTGACCAGTTATAAAACTGGATTTGAAAATCCCGACCAGTTATGACACTAGATTTGAAAATCCCGACCAGTTATAGAAACTGGATTTGAAAATCCCGACCAGTTATAAAAACTAGATTTGAAAATCCTGACCAGTTATGACACTGGATTTAAAAATCCCGACCAGTTATAGAAAATCCCGACCAATTATGAAAATCCTGACCAGTTATGACACTAGATTTGAAAATCCCGACCAGTTATAGAAAATCCCGACCAATTATGAAAATCCTGATCAGTTATAAAACTGGATTTGAAAATCCCGACCAGTTATAGAAACTGGATTTGAAAATCCCGACCAGTTATAAAAACTGGATTTGAAAATCCCGACCAGTTATAGAAACTGGATTTCAAAATACCGACCAGTTATAGAAACTGGATTTGAAAATCCCGACCAGTTATAGAAACTGGATTTGAAATTCCCGACCAGTTATAACACTGAATTTGAAAATCCCGACCAGTTATAGAAAATGGATTTGAAAATCCTTACCTGTTATAGAAACTGAATTTGAAAATCCTTACCTGTTATAGAAACTGAATTTGAAAATCCTGACCAGTTATGAAAACTGGATTTTAAAATCCCGACCAGTTATAAAACTGGATTTGAAAATCCCGACGAGTTATAGAAACTAAATTTGAAAATCCCGACCAATTATAAAACTAGATTTGAAAATCCCGACCAGTTATAGCAAATGGATTTGAAAATCTTGACCAGTTATAAAACTGGATTTGAAAATCCTGACCAGTTATGACACTAGATTTGAAAATCCCGACCAGTTATAGAAACTGGATTTGAAAATCCCGACCAGTTATAAAAACTAGATTTGAAAATCCTGACCAGTTATAAAAACTAGATTTGAAAATCTCAACCAGTTATAGAAACTGAATTTGAAAATCCTGACCAGTTATAGAAACTGGATTTGAAAATCCCGACCAGTTATAGAAACTGGATTTGAAAATCCCGACTAGTTATAAAAACTGGATTTGAAAATCCCGACAAGTTATAGAAACTGGATTTGAAAATCCTGACCAGTTATAGACACTGAATTTGAAAATCCTGACCAGTTATGAAAACTGGATTTGAAAATCCCGACCAGTTATAAAACTGGATTTGAAAATCCCGACGAGTTATAAAAACTAAATTTGAAAATCCTGATCAGTTATAACACTGGATTTGAAAATCCCGACCAATTATAAAACTAGATTTGAAAATTCCGACCAGTTATAGCAAATGGATTTGAAAATCCCGACCAGTTATAAAACTGGATTTGAAAATCCTGACCAGTTATGACACTAGATTTGAAAATCCCGACCAGTTATAGAAACTGGATTTGAAAATCCCGACCAGTTATAAAAACTAGATTTGAAAATTCCGACCAGTTATAGAAACTGGATTTGAAAATCCTGACCAGTTATAGAAATTGGATTTTAAAATCCCGACCAATTATAGAAACTGGATTTGAAAATCCTGACCAGTTATAGAAACTGGATTTGAAAATCCCGACCAGTTATAAAAACTAGATTTGAAAATCCCAACTAGTTATAGAAACTGGATTTGAAAATCCCAACCAGTTATAGAAACTGGATTTGAAAATATCGACCAGTTATAGAAACTAGATTTGAAAATCCCAACCAGTTATAAAACTGGATTTGAAAATCCCGACCAGTTATAGAAACTGGATTTCAAAATCTCGACCAGTTATAAAAACTGGATTTGAAAATCCCAACCAGTTATAGAAACTGGATTTCAAAATCCCGACCAGTTATAGAAACTGGAGTTGAAAATCCCGACCAGTTATAACACTGAATTTGAAAATCCCGACCAGTTATAAAAATTGGATTTGAAAATCCCGACCAGTTATAGAAACTGGATTTGAAAATCCTGACCAGTTATAGAAACTGAATTTGAAAATCCCGACCAGTTATGAAAACTGGATTTGAAAATCCCGACCAGTTATAAAACTGGATTTGAAAATCCCGACGAGTTATAGAAACTGAATTTGAAAATCCTGATCAGTTATAACACTGGATTTGAAAATCCCGACCAATTATAAAATAGATTTGAAAATCCCGACCAGTTATAGAAAATGGATTTGAAAATCCCGAACAGTTATAAAAATGGATTTAAAAATCCCGACAAGTTATAGAAACTGGATTTGAAAATCCCGACCAGTTATAAAACTGGATTTAAAAATCCCGACCAGTTATAGAAACTGGATTTGAAAATCCTGACCAGTTATAAAACTAGATTTGAAAATCCCGACCAGTTATAGAAACTGGATTTAAAAATCCCGACCAGTTATGACACTAGATTTGAAAATCCCGACTTGTTATAGATACCTGATTTGAAAATCCCGACCCGTTATAAAAACTGGAGTTGAAAATCCCGACCAGTTATAGAAACTAGATTTGAAAATCCCAACTAGTTATAAAACTGGATTTGAAAATCCCGACCAGTTATAGAAACTGGATTTGAAAATCCCGACCAGTTATAAAAACTGGATTTGAAAATCTCAACCAGTTATAGAAACTGGATTTCAAAATCCAGACCAGTTATAGAAACTGGTGTTGAAAATCCCGACCAGTTATAACACTGAATTTGAAAATCCCGACCAGTTATAAAAACTGGATTTGAAAATCCCGACCAGTTATAGAAACTGGATTTGAAAATCCTGACCAGTTATAGAAACTGAATTTGAAAATCCCGAGCAGTTATTAAAACTGGATTTGAAAATCCCGACCAGTTATAAAACTGGATTTGAAAATCCCGACGAGTTATAGAAACTGAATTTGAAAATCCTGATCAGTTATAACACTGGATTTGAAAATCCCGACCAATTATAAAACTAGATTTGAAAATCCCGACCAGTTATAGAAAATGGATTTGAAAATCCCGACAAGTTATAAAACTGGATTTGAAAATCCCGACCAGTTATAGAAATGGATTTAAAAATCTCGACCAGTTATAGAAACTGGATTTGAAAATCCCGACCAGTTATAAAACTGGATTTAAAAATTCCGACCAGTTATAGAAACTGGATTTGAAAATCCTGACCAGTTATAAAACTAGATTTGAGAATCCCGATCAGTTATAGAAACTGGATTTAAAAATCCCGACCAGTTATGACACTGGATTTGAAAATCTCGACTTGTTATAGATACCTGATTTGAAAATCCCGACCAGTTATAAAAACTGGAGATGAAAATCCCGACCAGTTATAGAAACTAGATTTGAAAATCCCGACCTGTTATATAAACTGGATTTGAAAATCTCGACCAGTTATAGAAACTGGATTTGAAAATCCCCACCAGTTATAGAAACTGGATTTGAAAATCCCGACCAGTTATAAAATCTGGAATTCAAAATCCCGACCAGTTAAAGAAACTGGATTTCAAAATCCCGACCAGTTATTGAAACTGGATTTGAAAATCCCGACCAGTTATAACACTGAATTTGAAAATCCCGACCGGTTATAAAAACTGGATTTGAAAATCTCGACCAGTTTTAGAAACTTGATTTGAAAATCCTGATCAGTTATAGAAACTGGATTTGAAAATCCCGACCAGTTATAAAAACTGGATTTGAAAATGCCAACCAGTTATAGAAACTGGATTTCAAAATCCCTACCAGTTATAGAAACTGGAGTTGAAAATCCCGAACAGTTATAAAAACTGGATTTGAAAATCCCGACCAGTTATAAAACTGGATTTGAAAATCCTGACTAAATATAGAAACTGGATTTGAAAATCCCAACCAGTTATGGAAACTGGATTTGAAAATCCCGATCAGTTATAGAAACTGGATTTGAAAATCCCGACCAGTTACAAAAACTGGATTTGAAAATCCCGACCAGTTATAAAAACTAGATTTGAAAATCTTGATCAGTTATAGAAACTCGATTTGAAAATCCCGACCAGTTACAGAAACTGGATTTGAAAATCCCGAGCAGTTATAGAAACTAGATTTGAAAATCCCGACAAGTTATAAAACTGGATTTGAAAATCCCGACCAGTTATAGAAACTGGATTTGAAAATCCCGACCAGTTATAAAAAATGGATTTGAAAATCCCGACCAGTTATAGAAACTGGATTTCAAAATACCGACCAGTTATAAAAACTGGATTTGAAAATCCCGACCAGTTATAGAAACTGGATTTGAAAATCCCGACCAGTTATAACACTGAATTTGAAAATCCCGACCAGTTATAAAAACTGGATTTGAAAATCCCGACCAGTTATAGAAAATGGATTTGAAAATCCTGACCTGTTATAGAAACTGAATTTGAAAATCCTAACCAGTTATGAAAACTGGATTTGAAAATCCCGACCAGTTATAAAACTGGATTTGAAAATCCCGACGAGTTATAGAAATTTAATTTGAAAATCCTGATCAGTTATAACACTGGATTTGAAAATCCCGACCAATTATAAAACTAGATTTGAAAATCCCGACCAGTTATAAAAACTAGATTTGAAAATCTCAACCAGTTATAGAAACTGAATTTGAAAATCCTGACCAGTTATAGAAACTGGATTTGAAAATCCCGACCAGTTATAGAAACTGGATTTGAAAATCCCGACTAGTTATAAAAACTGGATTTGAAAATCCCGACCAGTTATAGAAACTGGATTTGAAAATCCTGACCAGTTATAGAAACTGAATTTGAAAATCCTGACCAGTTATGAAAACTGGATTTGAAAATCCCGACCAGTTATAAAACTGGATTTGAAAATCCCGACGAGTTATAGAAACTAAATTTGAAAATCCTGATCAGTTATAACACTGGATTTGAAAATCCCGACCAATTATAAAATTAGATTTGAAAATTCCGACCAGTTATAGCAAATGGATTTGAAAATCCCGACCAGTTATAAAACTGGATTTGAAAATCCTGACCAGTTATGACACTAGATTTGAAAATCCCGACCAGTTATAGAAACTGGATTTGAAAATCCCGACCAGTTATAAAAACTAGATTTGAAAATTCCGACCAGTTATAGAAACTGGATTTGAAAATCCTGACCAGTTATAGAAATTGGATTTTAAAATCCCGACCAGTTATAGAAACTGGATTTGAAAATCCTGACCAGTTATAGAAACTGGATTTGAAAATCCCGACCAGTTATAAAAACTAGATTTGAAAATCCCGACCAGTTATAGAAACTGGATTTGAAAATCCCAACCAGTTATAGAAACTGGATTTGAAAATATCGACCAGTTATAGAAACTAGATTTGAAAATCCCAACCAGTTATAAAACTGGATTTGAAAATCCCGACCAGTTATAGAAACTAGATTTGAAAATCTCGACCAGTTATAAAAACTGGATTTGAAAATCCCAACCAGTTATAGAAACTGGATTTCAAAATCCCGACCAGTTATAGAAACTGGAGTTGAAAATCCCGACCAGTTATAACACTGAGTTTGAAAATCCCGACCAGTTATAAAAATTGGATTTGAAAATCCCGACCAGTTATAGAAACTGGATTTGAAAATCCTGACCAGTTATAGAAACCGAATTTGAAAATCCCGACCAGTTATGAAAACTGGATTTGAAAATCCCGACCAGTTATAAAACTGGATTTGAAAATCCCGACGAGTTATAGAAACTGAATTTGAAAATCCTGATCAGTTATAACACTGGATTTGAAAATCCCGACCAATTATAAAACTACATTTGAAAATCCCGACCAGTTATAGAAAATGAATTTGAAAATCCCGACCAGTTATAAAAATGGATTTAAAAATCCCGACCAGTTATAGAAACTGGATTTGAAAATCTCGACCAGTTATAAAACTGGATTTAAAAATCCCGACCAGTTATAGAAACTGGATTTGAAAATCCTGACCAGTTATAAAACTAGATTTGAAAATCCCGACTTGTTATAGATACCTGATTTGAAAATCCCGACCCGTTATAAAAACTGGAGTTGAAAATCCCGACCAGTTATAGAAACTAGATTTGAAAATCCCAACTAGTTATAAAACTGGATTTGAAAATCCCGACCAGTTATTGAAACTGGATTTGAAAATCCCGACCAGTTATAAAAACTGGATTTGAAAATCTCAACCAGTTATAGAAACTGGATTTCAAAATCCAGACCAGTTATAGAAACTGGTGTTGAAAATCCCGACCAGTTATAACACTGAATTTGAAAATCCCGACCGGTTATAAAAACTGGATTTGAAAATCCCGACCAGTTATAGAATGTTGATTTGAAAATCCTGACCAGTTATAGAAACTGGATTTGAAAATCCCGACCAGTTATAAAAACTGGATTTGAAAATCTCGACCAGTTATAAAACTGGATTTGAAAATCCCGACCAGTTATAGAAATTAGATTTGAAAATCCTGATCAGTTATAACACTGGATTTGAAAATCCCGACCAATTATAAAACTAGATTTGAAAATCGGGACCTATTAAAAAAACTGGATTTGAAAATCCCGACCAGTTATAAATCTGGATTTGAAAATCCCAACCAGTTATAAAACTAGATTTAAAAATCCCGACCAGTTATAGAAACAGCATTTGAAAATCCTGACCAGTTATAAAACTGGATTTGAAAATCCCGACCAGTTATAGAAACTGGATTTAAAAATTACGACCAGTTATGACACTAGATTTGAAAATCCCGACCAGTTATAACACTGAATTTGAAAATCCCGACGAGTTATAAAAACTGGATTTGAAAATCCCGACCAGTTATAGAAACTGGATTTGAAAATCCTGACCAGTTATAGAAACTGGATTTTAAAATCCCGACCAATTATAGAAACTGGATTTGAAAATCCTGACCAGTTATAGAAACTGGATTTGAAAATCCCGACCAGTTATAGAAACTGGATTTGAAAATCCCGACCAGTTATAGAAACTGGATTTGAAAATATCGACCAATTATAGAAACTAGATTTGAAAATCCCGACCAGTTATAAAACTGGATTTGAAAATCGCGACCAGTTATAGAAACTGGATTTGAAAATCCCGACCAGTTATAAAAACTGGATTTGAAAATCCCAACCAGTTATAGAAACTGGATTTCAAAATCCCGACCAGTTATAGAAACTGGAGTTGAAAATCCCGACCAGTTATAAAACTGAATTTAAAAATCCCGACCAGTTATAAAAACTGAATTTGAAAATCCCGACTAGTTATAGAAACTGGATTTGAAAATCCTGACCAGTTATAGAAACTAAATTTGAAAATCCCGACCAGTTATAAAAACTGGATTTGAAAATCCCGACCAGTTATAAAACTGGATTTGAAAATCCCGACGAGTTATAGAAACTGAATTTGAAAATCCTGATCAGTTATAATACTGGATTTGAAAATCCCGACCAATTATAAAACTAGATTTGAAAATCCAGACCAGTTATAGAAAATGGATTTAAAAGTCCCGACTAGTTATAAAACTGGATTTGAAAATCCCGACCAGTTATAGAAACTGGATTTGAAATTCCTGACGAGTTATAAAACTGGATTTGAAAATCCCGACCAGTTATAGAAACTGGATTTAAAAATTCCGACCAGTTATGACACTAGATTTGAAAATCCCAACCTATTATAGATACTTGATTTGAAAATCCCGAACAGTTATAAAAACTGGAGTTGAAAATCCCGACCAGTTATAGAAACTGGATTTGAAAATCCTGACAGTTATAGAAACTGGTTTTGAAAATCTCGAACAGTTATAGAAACTGGATTTGAAAATCCAGACCAGTTATAGAAACTGGATTTGAAAATCCCGACCAGTTATAAAATCTGGAATTGAAAATCCCGACCAGTTATAGAAACTGGATTTCAAAATCCCGACCAGTTATAGATACTGGATTTGAAAATCCCGACCATTTATAAAAACTGGATTTGAAAATCCAGACCAGTTATAACACTGAATTTGAAAATCCCGACCGGTTATAAAAACTGGATTTGAAAATCACGACCAGTTATAAAAACTTGATTTGAAAATCCTGACCAGTTATAGAAACTGGATTTGAAAATTCCGACCAGTTATAAAAACTGGATTTGAAAATCCCGACCAGTTATAAAACTGGATTTGAAAATCCCGACCAGTTATAGAAACTGGATTTGAAAATCCTGATCAGTTATAACACTGCATTTGAAAATCCCGACCAATTATAAAACTAGATTTGAAAATCCGGACCTGTTATAGAAACTGGATTTGAAAATCCCGACCAGTTATAAATCTGGATTTGAAAATCCCAACCAGTTATAAAACTATATTTACAAATCCCGACCAGTTATAGAAACTGCATTTGAAAATCCTGACCAGTTATAAAACTGGATTTGAAAATCCCGACCAGTTAAAGAAATTGGATTTGAAAATCCCGACCAGTTATGACACTAGATTTGGAAATCACGACCAGTTATAGAAACTGGATTTGAAAATCCCGATCAGTTATAGAAAGTGGATTTGAAAATCCGACCAGTTATAGAAACTGGATTTGAAAATCTCGACTAGTTGTAAAAACTGAATTTTGAAAATCCCGACCAGTTACAAAAACTGGATTTGAAAATCCCGACCAGTTATAAAAACTAGATTTGAAAATCCCGACCAGTTATAGAAACTAGATTTGAAAATCCCGATCAGTTATAGAAACTGGATTTGAAAAATCCCGACCAGTTATAAAAACTAGATTTGAAAATCCCGACCAGTTATAAAACTGGATTTCAAAATTCCGACCAGTTATAGAAACTGAATTTGAAAATCCCGACCAGTTATAAAAACTGGATTTGAAAATCCCGACCAGTTATAAAAACTGGATTTCAAAATCCCGACCAGTTATAGAAACTGAATTTGAATATCCCCACCGGTTATAAAAACTGGATTTGAAAATCCCGACCAGTTATAGAAACTTGATTTGAAAATCCTGACGAGTTATAGAAACTGGATTTGAAAATCCCGACTAGTTATAAAAACTGGATTTGAAAATCCCGACCAGTTATAAAACTGGATTTGAAAATCCCGACCAGTTATAGAAACTGGATTTGAAAATCCTGATCAGTTATAACTCTGGATTTGAAAATTCCGACCAATTATAAAACTAGATTTGAAAATCCGGACCAGTTATAGAAACTGGATTTGAAAATCCCGACCAGTTATAAAAACTGGATTTGAAAATCTCGACCAGTTATAAAACTGGATTTGAAAATCCCGACCAGTTATAGAAATTAGATTTGAAAATCCTGACGAGTTATAAAAACTGGATTTGAAAATCCCGACCAGTTATAAAAACTAGATTTGAAAATACCGACCAGTTATCGAAACTGGATTTGAAAATCCCGACCAGTTATAGAAACTGGATTTGAAAATATCGACCACTTTTAGAAACTAGATTTGAAAATCCCGACCAGTTATAAAACTGGATTTGAAAATCCCGACCAGTTATAGAAACTGGATTTAAAAATCCTGACTAGTTATAAAAACTGGATTTGAAAATCCCAACCAGTTATAGAAACTGGATTTCAAAATCCCGACCAGTTATAGAAACTGGAGTTGAAAATCCCGACCAGTTATAAAACTGAATTTAAAAATCCCGACCAGTTATAAAAACTGAATTTGAAAATCCCGACCAGTTATAGAAACTGGATTTGAAAATACTGACCAGTTATAGAAACTGAATTTGAAAATCCCGACCAGTTATAAAAACTGGATTTGAAAATCCCGACTAGTTATAAAACTGGATTTGAAAATCCCGACGAGTTATAGAAACCAAATTTGAAAATCCTGATCAGTTATAACACTGGATTTGAAAATCCCGACCAATTATAAAACTAGATTTGAAAATCCAGACCAGTTATAAAAAATGGATTTGAAAATCCCGACCAGTTATAAAACTGGATTTGAAAATCCCGACCAGTTATAGAAACTGGATTTGAAAACCCTGACCAGTTATAAAACTGGATTTGAAAATCCCGACCAGTTATAGAAACTGGATTGAAAAATTCCGACCAGTTATGACACTAGATTTGAAAATCCCGACCTATTATAGATACTTGATTTGAAAATCCCGAACAGTTATAAAAACTGGAGTTGAAAATCCCGACCAGTTATAGAAACTGGATTTAAAAATCCTGACAGTTATAGAAACTGGATTTGAAAATCTCGAACAGTTATAGAAACTGGATTTGAAAATCCAGACCAGTTATAGAAACTGGATTTGAAAATCCCGACCAGTTATAAAATCTGGAATTGAAAATCCCGACCAGTTATAGAAACTGGATTTCAAAATCCCGACCAGTTATAGATACTGGATTTGAAAATCCCGACCAGTTATAAAAACTGGATTTGAAAATCCAGACCAGTTATAACACTGAATTTGAAAATCCCGACCGGTTATAAAAACTGGATTTGAAAAACACGACCAGTTATAAAAACTTGATTTGAAAATCCTGACCAGTTATAGAAACTGGATTTGAAAATTCCGACCAGTTATAAAAACTGGATTTGAAAATCCCGACCAGTTATAAAAACTGGATTTGAAAATCCCGCCAGTTATAGAAACTGGATTTGAAAATCCAGACCAGTTATAACACTGAATTTGAAAATCCCGACCGGTTATAAAAACTGGATTTGAAAAACACGACCAGTTATAAAAACTTGATTTGAAAATCCTGACCAGTTATAGAAACTGGATTTGAAAATTCCGACCAGTTATAAAAACTGGATTTGAAAATCCCGACCAGTTATAAAACTGGATTTTAAAATCCCGACCAGTTATAGAAACTGGATTTGAAAATCCTGATCAGTTATAACACTGCATTTGAAAATCCCGACCAATTATAAAACTAGATTTGAAAATCCGGACCTGTTATAAAAACTGGATTTGAAAATCCCGACCAGTTATAAATCTGGATTTGAAAATCCCAACCAGTTATAAAACTATATTTAAAAATCCCGACCAGTTATAGAAACTGCATTTGAAAATCCTGACCAGTTATAAAACTGGATTTGAAAATCCCGACCAGTTAAAGAAATTGGATTTGAAAATCCCGACCAGTTATGACACTAGATTTGGAAATCACGACCAGTTATAGAAACTGGATTTGAAAATCCCGATCAGTTATAGAAAGTGAATTTCAAAATCCGACCAGTTATAGAAACTGGATTTGAAAATCTCGACCAGTTGTAAAAACTGAATTTTGAAAATCCCGACCAGTTACAAAAACTGGATTTGAAAATCCCGACCAGTTATAAAAACTAGATTTGAAAATCCCGACCAGTTATAGAAACTAGATTTGAAAATCCCGACCAGTTATAGAAACTGGATTTGAAAATCCCGACCAGTTATAAAAACTAGATTTGAAAATCCCGACCAGTTATAAAACTGGATTTCAAAATCCCGACCAGTTATAGAAACTAAATTTGAAAATCCCGACCAGTTATAAAAACTGAATTTGAAAATCCCGACCAGTTATAAAAACTGGATTTCAAAATCCCGACCAGTTATAGAAACTGAATTTGAAAATCCCGACCGGTTATAAAAACTGGATTTGAAAATCCCGACCAGTTATAGAAACTTGATTTGAAAATCCTGACGAGTTATAGAAACTGGATTTGAAAATCCCGACCAGTTATAAAACTGGATTTGAAAATCCCAACCAGTTATAGAAACTGGATTTGAAAATCCTGATCAGTTATAACACTGGATTTGAAAATTCCGACCAATTATAAAACTAGATTTGAAAATCCGGACCAGTTATAGAAACTGGATTTGAAAATCCCGACCAGTTATAAAAACTGGATTTGAAAATCTCGACCAGTTATAAAACTGGATTTGAAAATCCCGACCAGTTATAGAAATTAGATTTGAAAATCCTGACGAGTTATAAAAACTGGATTTGAAAATCCCGACCAGTTATAAAAACTAGATTTGAAAATACCGACCAGTTATCGAAACTGGATTTGAAAATCCCGACCAGTTATAGAAACTGGATTTGAAAATATCGACCACTTTTAGAAACTAGATTTGAAAATCCCGACCAGTTATAAAACTGGATTTGAAAATCCCGACCAGTTATAGAAACTGGATTTAAAAATCCTGACTAGTTATAAAAACTGGATTTGAAAATCCCAACCAGTTATAGAAACTGGATTTCAAAATCCCGACCAGTTATAGAAACTGGAGTTGAAAATCCCGACCAGTTATAAAACTGAATTTAAAAATCCCGACCAGTTATAAAAACTGAATTTGAAAATCCCGACCAGTTATAGAAACTGGATTTGAAAATACTGACCAGTTATAGAAACTGAATTTGAAAATCCCGACTAGTTATAAAAACTGGATTTGAAAATCCCGACTAGTTATAAAACTGGATTTGAAAATCCCGACGAGTTATAGAAACTGAATTTGAAAATCCTGATCAGTTATAACACTGGATTTGAAAATCCCGACCAATTATAAAACTAGATTTGAAAATCC
Source organism: Nuphar pumila (assembly GCF_984573655.1). Classification (NCBI taxonomy): domain Eukaryota; kingdom Viridiplantae; phylum Streptophyta; class Magnoliopsida; order Nymphaeales; family Nymphaeaceae; genus Nuphar; species Nuphar pumila. Next base: position 68,377,325 of record NC_143258.1, read on the forward strand.
AGACCAGTTATAAAAAATGGATTTGAAAATCCCGACCAGTTATAAAACTGGATTTGAAAATCCCGACCAGTTATAGAAACTGGATTTGAAAACCGTGACCAGTTATAAAACTGGATTTGAAAATCCCGACCAGTTATAGAAACTGGATTTAAAAATTCCGACCAGTTATGACACTAGATTTGAAAATCCCGACCAGTTATAACACTGAATTTGAAAATCCCGACCAGTTATAAAAACTGGATTTGAAAATCCCGACCAGTTATAGAAACTGGATTTGAAAATCCTGACCAGTTATAGAAACTGGATTTTAAAATCCCGACCAATTATAGAAACTGGATTTGAAAATCCTAACCAGTTATAGAAACTCGATTTGAAAATCCCGACCAGTTATAAAAACTAGATTTGAAAATCCTGACCAGTTATAGAAACTGGATTTGAAAATCCCGACCAGTTATAGAAACTGAATTTGAAAATATCGACCAATTATAGAAACTGGTGTTGAAAATCCCGACCAGTTATAACACTGAATTTGAAAATCCCGACCAGTTATAAAAACTGGATTTGAAAATCCCGACCAGTTATAAAAACTGGATTTGAAAATCCCAACCAGTTATAGAAACTGGATTTCAAAATCCCGACCAGTTATAGAAACTGGAGTTGAAAATCCCGACCAGTTATAACACTGAATTTGAAAATCCCGACCAGTTATAAAAACTGGATTTGAAAATCCCAACCAGTTATAGAAACTGGATTTGAAAATCCTGACCAGTTATAGAAACTGAATTTGAAAATCCCGACCAGTTATTAAAACTGGATTTGAAAATCCCGACCAGTTATAAAACTGGATTTGAAAATCCCGACGAGTTATAGAAACTGAATTTGAAAATCCTGATCAGTTATAACACTGGATTTGAAAATCCCGACCAATTATAAAACTAGATTTGAAAATCCCGACCAGTTATAAAACTGGATTTGAAAATCCCGACCAGTTATAAAAACTAGAGTTGAAAATGCCGACCATTTATAAAAACTGGATTTGAAAATCCCGACCAGTTATAGAAACTGGATTTGAAAATCTCGACCAGTTATAGAAACAGGATTTTAAAATCCCGACCAGTTATAGAAACTAGATTTGAAAATCCCGACCATTTATAAAATCTGGAATTGAAAATCCCGACCAGTTATAGAAACTGATTTCAAAATCCCGACCAGTTATAGAAACTGGATTTGAAAATCCCGACCAGTTATAGAAACTGGATTTGAAAATCCCGACCAGTTATAACACTGAATTGGAAAATCCCGACCGGTTATAAAAACTGGATTTGAAAATCCCGACCAGTTATAGAATGTTGATTTGAAAATCCTGACCAGTTATAGAAACTGGATTTGAAAATCCCGACCAGTTATAAAAACTGGATTTGAAAATCTCGACCAGTTATAAAACTGGATTTGAAAATCCCGACCAGTTATAGAAATTAGATTTGAAAATCCTGATCAGTTATAACACTGGATTTGAAAATTCCGACTAATTATAAAACTAGATTTGAAAATCGGGACCTATTATAAAAACTGGATTTGAAAATCCCGACCAGTTATAAATCTAGATTTGAAAATCCCAACCAGTTATAAAACTAGATTTAAAAATCCCGACCAGTTATAGAAACAGCATTTGAAAATCCTGACCAGTTATAAAACTGGATTTGAAAATCCCGACCAGTTATAGAAATTGGATTTGAAAATCCCGACCAGTTATGACACTAGATTTTGAAATCACGACCAGTTATAGAAACTGGATTTGAAAATCCCAACCAGTTATAGAAACTGGATTTGAAAATCCCGACCAGTTATAGAAACTGGATTTGAAAATCCCGACCAGTTGTAAAAACTGAATTTTGAAAATCCCGACCAGTTACAAAAACTGGATTTGAAAATCCCGACCAGTTATAAAAACTAGATTTGAAAATCTCGACCAGTTATAGAAACTGGATTTGAAAATCCCGACCAGTTATAGAAACTGGATTTGAAAATCCCGACCAGTTATAGAAACTAGATTTGAAAATCCCAACCAGTTATAAAACTGGATTTGAAAATCCCGACCAGTTATAGAAACTGGATTTGAAAATCCCGACCAGTTATAAAAACTAGATTTGAAAATCCCGACCAGTTATAGAAACTGGATTTCAAAATACCGACCAGTTATAGAAAGTGGATTTGAAAATCCCGACCAGTTATAGAAACTGGATTTGAAAATCCCGACCAGTTATAACACTGAATTTGAAAATCCCGACCAGTTATAAAACTAGATTTGAAAATCCCGACCAGTTATAGAAAATGGATTTGAAAATCCCGACCAGTTATAAAACTGGATTTGAAAATCCCGACCAGTTATAAAACTGGATTTGAAAATCCCGACCAGTTACAAAAACTAGATTTGAAAATACCGACCAGTTATAAAAACTAGATTTGAAAATCCCGACCAGTTATAGAAACTGGATTTGAAAATCCCGACCAGTTATAGAAACTGGATTTGAAAATATCGACCAATTATAGAAACTAGATTTGAAAATCCCGACCAGTTATAAAAACTAGATTTAAAAATCCCGACCAGTTATAAAAACTAGATTTGAAAATCCCGACCAGTTATAGAAACTGGATTTGAAAATCCCGACCAGTTATAGAAACTGGATTTGAAATATCGACCAATTATAGAAACTAGATTTGAAAATCCCGACCAGTTATAAAACTGGATTTGAAAATCTCGACCAGTTATAGAAACTGGATTTGAAAATCCCGACCAGTTATAAAAACTGGATTTGAAAATCCCAACCAGTTATAGAAACTGGATTTCAAAATCCCGACCAGTTATAAAAACTGGAGTTGAAAATCCCGACCAGTTATAACACTGAATTTGAAAATCCCGACCAGTTATAAAAACTGGATTTGAAAATCCCAACCAGTTATAGAAACTGGATTTGAAAATCCTGACCAGTTATAGAAACTGAATTTGAAAATCCCGACCAGTTATTAAAACTGGATTTGAAAATCCCGACCAGTTATAAAACTGGATTTGAAAATCCCGACGAGTTATAGAAACTGAATTTGAAAATCCTGATCAATTATAACACTGGATTTGAAAATCCCGACCAATTATAAAACTAGATTTGAAAATTCCGACCAGTTATAAAACTGGATTTGAAAATCCCGACCAGTTATAAAAACTAGAGTTGAAAATGCCGACCAGTTATAGAAACTGGATTTGAAAATCCCGACCTGTTATAGAAACTGGATTTGAAAATCTCGACCAGTTATAGAAACAGGATTTGAAAATCCCGACCAGTTATAGAAACTAGATTTGAAAATCCCGACCATTTATAAAATCTGGAATTGAAAATCCCGACCAGTTATAGAAACTGATTTCAAAATCCCGACCAGTTATAGAAACTGGATTTGAAAATCCCGACCAGTTATAGAAACTGGATTTGAAAATCCCGACCAGTTATAACACTGAATTTGAAAATCCCGACCGGTTATAAAAACTGGATTTGAAAATCCCGACCAGTTATAGAATATTGATTTGAAAATCCTGACCAGTTATAGAAACTGGATTTGAAAATCCCGACCAGTTATAAAACTGGATTTGAAAAACTCGACCAGTTATAAAACTGGATTTGAAAATCCCGACCAGTTATAGAAATTAGATTTGAAAATCCTGATCAGTTATAACACTGGATTTGAAAATCCCGACCAATTATAAAACTAGATTTGAAAATCGGGACCTATTATAAAAACTGGATTTGAAAATCCCGACCAGTTATAAATCTGGATTTGAAAATCCCAACCAGTTATAAAACTAGATTTAAAAATCCCGACCAGTTATAGAAACAACATTTGAAAATCCTGACCAGTTATAAAACTGGATTTGAAAATCCCGACCAGTTATAGAAACTGGATTTAAAATATCGACCAATTATAGAAACTAGATTTGAAAATCCCGACCAGTTATAAAACTGGATTTGAAAATCTCGACCAGTTATAGAAACTGGATTTGAAAATCCCGACCAGTTATAAAAACTGGATTTGAAAATCCCAACCAGTTATAGAAACTGGATTTGAAAATATCGACCAATTATAGAAACTGGTGTTGAAAATCCCGACCAGTTATAACACTGAATTTGAAAATCCCGACCAGTTATAAAAGCTGGATTTGAAAATCCCGACCAGTTATAAAAACTGGATTTGAAAATCCCAACCAGTTATAGAAACTGGATTTCAAAATCCCGACCAGTTATAGAAACTGGAGTTGAAAATCCCGACCAGTTATAACACTGAATTTGAAAATCCCGACCAGTTATAAAAACTGGATTTGAAAATCCCAACCAGTTATAGAAACTGGATTTGAAAATCCTGACCAGTTATAGAAACTGAATTTGAAAATCCCGACCAGTTATTAAAACTGGATTTGAAAATCCCGACCAGTTATAAAACTGGATTTGAAAATCCCGACGAGTTATAGAAACTGAATTTGAAAATCCTGATCAGTTATAACACTGGATTTGAAAATCCCGACCAATTATAAAACTAGATTTGAAAATCCCGACCAGTTATAAAACTGGATTTGAAAATCCCGACCAGTTATAAAAACTAGAGTTGAAAATGCCGACCAGTTATAGAAACTGGATTTGAAAATCCCGACCAGTTATAGAAACTGGATTTGAAAATCTCGACCTGTTATAGAAACAGGATTTTAAAATCCCGACCAGTTAAAGAAACTAGATTTGAAAATCCCGACCATTTATAAAATCTGGAATTGAAAATCCCGACCAGTTATAGAAACTGATTTCAAAATCCTGACCAGTTATAGAAACTGGATTTGAAAATCCCGACCAGTTATAGAAACTGGATTTGAAAATCCCGACCAGTTATAACACTGAATTTGAAAATCCCGACCGGTTATAAAAACTGGATTTGAAAATCCCGACCAGTTATAGAATGTTGATTTGAAAATCCTGACCAGTTATAAAAACTGCATTTGAAAATCCCGACCAGTTATAAAAACTGGATTTGAAAATCTCGACCAGTTATAAAACTGGATTTGAAAATCCCGACCAGTTATAGAAATTAGATTTGAAAATCCTGATCAGTTATAACACTGGATTTGAAAATCCCGACTAATTATAAAACTAGATTTGAAAATCGGGACCTATTATAAAAACTGGATTTGAAAATCCCGACCAGTTATAAATCTGGATTTGAAAATCCCAACCAGTTATAAAACTAGATTTAAAAATCCCGACCAGTTATAGAAACAGCATTTGAAAATCCTGACCAGTTATAAAACTGGATTTGAAAATCCCGACCAGTTATAGAAATTGGATTTGAAAATCCCGACCAGTTATGACACTAGATTTGAAATCACGACCAGTTATAGAAACGGGATTTGAAAATCCCAACCAGTTATAGAAACTGGATTTGAAAATCCTGACCAGTTATAGAAACTGGATTTGAAAATCCCGACCAGTTGTAAAAACTGAATTTTGAAAATCCCGACCAGTTACAAAAACTGGATTTGAAAATCCCGACCAGTTATAAAAACTAGATTTGAAAATCTCGACCAGTTATAGAAACTGGATTTGAAAATCTCGACCAGTTATAGAAACTGGATTTGAAAATCCCGACCAGTTATAGAAACTAGATTTGAAAATCCCGACCAGTTATAAAACTGGATTTGAAAATCCCGACCAGTTATAGAAACTGGATTTGAAAATCCCGACCAGTTATAAAAACTAGATTTGAAAATCCCGACCAGTTATAGAAACTGGATTTCAAAATACCGACCAGTTATAGAAACTGGATTTGAAAATCCCGACCAGTTATAGAAACTGGATTTGAAAATCCCGACCAGTTATAGAAACTGGATTTGAAAATATCGACCAGTTATAAAAACTAGATTTGAAAATCCCGACCAGTTATAAAACTGGATTTGAAAATCCCGACCAGTTATAGAAACTGGATTTAAAATATCGACCAATTATAGAAACTAGATTTGAAAATCCCGACCAGTTATAAAACTGGATTTGAAAATCTCGACCAGTTATAGAAACTGGATTTGAAAATCCCGACCAGTTATAAAAACTGGATTTGAAAATCCCAACCAGTTATAGAAACTGGATTTGAAAATATCGACCAATTATAGAAACTGGTGTTGAAAATCCCGACCAGTTATAACACAGAATTTGAAAATCCCGACCAGTTATAAAAACTGGATTTGAAAATCCCGACCAGTTATAAAAACTGGATTTTAAAATCCCAACCAGTTATAGAAACTGGATTTCAAAATCCCGACCAGTTATAGAAACTGGAGTTGAAAATCCCGACCAGTTATAACACTGAATTTGAAAATCCCGACCAGTTATAAAAACTGGATTTGAAAATCCCAACCAGTTATAGAAACTGGATTTGAAAATCCTGACCAGTTATAGAAACTGAATTTGAAAATCCCGACCAGTTATTAAAACTGGATTTGAAAATCCCGACCAGTTATAAAACTGGATTTGAAAATTCCGACGAGTTATAGAAACTGAATTTGAAAATCCTGATCAGTTATAACACTGGATTTGAAAATCCCGACCAATTATAAAACTAGATTTAAAAATCCCGACCAGTTATAAAACTGGATTTGAAAATCCCGACCAGTTATAAAAACTAGAGTTGAAAATGCCGACCAGTTATAGAAACTGGATTTGAAAATCCCGACCAGTTATAGAAACTGGATTTGAAAATCTCGACCAGTTATAGAAACAGGATTTTAAAATCCCGACCAGTTATAGAAACTAGATTTGAAAATCCCGACCATTTATAAAATCTGGAATTGAAAATCCCGACCAGTTATAGAAACTGATTTCAAAATCCCGACCAGTTATAGAAACTGGATTTGAAAATCCCGACCAGTTATAGAAACTGGATTTGAAAATCCCGACCAGTTATAACACTGAATTTGAAAATCCCGACCGGTTATAAAAACTGGATTTGAAAATCCCGACCAGTTATAGAATGTTGATTTGAAAATCCTGACCAGTTATAGAAACTGGATTTGAAAATCCCGACCAGTTATAAAAACTGGATTTGAAAATCTCGACCAGTTATAAAACTGGATTTGAAAATCCCGACCAGTTATAGAAATTACATTTGAAAATCCTGATCAGTTATAACACTGGATTTGAAAATCCCGACTAATTATAAAACTAGATTTGAAAATCGGGACCTATTATAAAAACTGGATTTGAAAATCCCGACCAGTTATAAATCTGGATTTGAAAATCCCAACCAGTTATAAAACTAGATTTAAAAATCCCGACCAGTTATAGAAACAACATTTGAAAATCCTGACCAGTTATAAAACTGGATTTGAAAATCCCGACAAGTTATAGAAATTGGATTTGAAAATCCCGACCAGTTATGACACTAGATTTTGAAATCACGACCAGTTATAGAAACTGGATTTGAAAATCCCAACCAGTTATAGAAACTGGATTTGAAAATCCCGACCAGTTGTAAAAACTGAATTTTGAAAATCCCGACCAGTTACAAAAACTGGATTTGAAAATCCCGACCAGTTATAAAAACTAGATTTGAAAATCTCGACCAGTTATAGAAACTGGATTTGAAAATCCCGACCAGTTATAGAAACTGGATTTGAAAATCCCGACCAGTTATAGAAACTAGATTTGAAAATCCCAACCAGTTATAAAACTGGATTTGAAAATCCCGACCAGTTATAGAAACTGGATTTGAAAATCCCGACCAGTTATAAAAACTAGATTTGAAAATCCCGACCAGTTATAGAAACTGGATTTGAAAATCCCGACCAGTTATAGAAACTGGATTTGAAAATCCCGACCAGTTATAACACTGAATTTGAAAATCCCGACCAGTTATAAAACTAGATTTGAAAATCCCGACCAGTTATAGAAAATGGATTTGAAAATCCCGACCAGTTATAAAACTGGATTTGAAAATCCCGACCAGTTATAAAACTGGATTTGAAAATCCCGACCAGTTATAAAAACTAGATTTGAAAATACCGACCAGTTATAAAAACTAGATTTGAAAATCCCGACCAGTTATAGAAACTGGATTTGAAAATCCCGACCAGTTATAGAAACTGGATTTGAAAATATCGACCAATTATAGAAACTAGATTTGAAAATCCCGACCAGTTATAAAAACTAGATTTGAAAATCCCGACCAGTTATAAAAACTAGATTTGAAAATCCCGACCAGTTATAGAAACTGGATTTGAAAATACCGACCAGTTATAGAAACTGGATTTGAAATATCGACCAATTATATAAACTAGATTTGAAAATCCCGAGCAGTTATAAAACTGGATTTGAAAATCTCGACCAGTTATAGAAACTGGATTTGAAAATCCCGACCAGTTATAAAAACTGGATTTGAAAATCCCAACCAGTTATAGAAACTGGATTTCAAAATCCCGACCAGTTATAGAAACTGGAGTTGAAAATCCCGACCAGTTATAACACTGAATTTGAAAATCCCGACCAGTTATAAAAATTGGATTTGAAAATCCCAACCAGTTATAGAAACTGGATTTGAAAATCCTGACCAGTTATAGAAACTGAATTTGAAAATCCCGACCAGTTATTAAAACTGGATTTGAAAATCCCGACCAGTTATAAAACTGGATTTGAAAATCCCGACGAGTTATAGAAACTGAATTTGAAAATCCTAATCAATTATAACACTGGATTTGAAAATCCCGACCAATTATAAAACTAGATTTGAAAATCCCGACCAGTTATAAAACTGGATTTGAAAATCCCGACCAGTTATAAAAACTAGAGTTGAAAATGCCGACCAGTTATAGAAACTGGATTTGAAAATCCCGACCTGTTATAGAAACTGGATTTGAAAATCTCGACCAGTTATAGAAACAGGATTTGAAAATCCCGACCAGTTATAGAAACTAGATTTGAAAATCCCGACCATTTATAAAATCTGGAATTGAAAATCCCGACCAGTTATAGAAACTGATTTCAAAATCCCGACCAGTTATAGAAACTGGATTTGAAAATCCCGACCAGTTATAGAAACTGGATTTGAAAATCCCGACCAGTTATAACACTGAATTTGAAAATCCCGACCGGTTATAAAAACTCGATTTGAAAATCCCGACCAGTTATAGAATATTGATTTGAAAATCCTGACCAGTTATAGAAACTGGATTTGAAAATCCCGACCAGTTATAAAAACTGGATTTGAAAATCTCGACCAGTTATAAAACTGGATTTGAAAATCCCGACCAGTTATAGAAATTAGATTTGAAAATCCTGATCAGTTATAACACTGGATTTGAAAATCCCGACCAATTGTAAAACTAGATTTGAAAATCGGGACCTATTATAAAAACTGGATTTGAAAATCCCGACCAGTTATAAATCTGGATTTGAAAATCCCAACCAGTTATAAAACTAGATTTAAAAATCCCGACCAGTTATAGAAACAACATTTGAAAATCCTGACCAGTTATAAAACTGGATTTGAAAATCCCGACCAGTTATAGAAATTGGATTTGAAAATCCCGACCAGTTATGACACTAGATTTTGAAATCACGACCAGTTATAGAAACTGGATTTGAAAATCCCAACCAGTTATAGAAACTGGATTTGAAAATCCCGACCAGTTATAGAAACTGGATTTGAAAATCCTGACAAGTTGTAAAAACTGAATTTTGAAAATCCCGACCAGTTACAAAAACTGGATTTGAAAATCCCGACCAGTTATAAAAACTAGATTTGAAAATCTCGACCAGTTATAGAAACTGGATTTGAAAATCTCGACCAGTTATAGAAACTGGATTTGAAAATCCCGACCAGTTATAGAAACTAGATTTGAAAATCCCGACCAGTTATAAAACTGGATTTGAAAATCCCGACCAGTTATAGAAACTGGATTTGAAAATCCCGACCAGTTATAAAAACTGGATTTGAAAATCCCGACCAGTTATAGAAACTGGATTTCAAAATACCGACCAGTTATAGAAACTGGATTTGAAAATCCTGACCAGTTATAGAAACTGGATTTGAAAATCCCGACCAGTTATAACACTGAATTTGAAAATCCCGACCAGTTATAAAAACTGGATTTGAAAATCCCGACCAGTTATAGAAACTGGATTTGAAAATCCTGACCTGTTATAGAAACTGAATTTGAAAATCCTGACCAGTTATGAAAACTGGATTTGAAAATCCCGACCAGTTATAAAACTGGATTTGAAAATCCCGACGAGTTATAGAAACTAAATTTGAAAATCCTGATCAGTTATAACACTGGATTTGAAAATCCCGACCAATTATAAAACTAGATTTGAAAATCCCGACCAGTTATAGCAAATGGATTTGAAAATCCCGACCAGTTATAAAATTGGATTTGAAAATCCCGACCAGTTATGACACTAGATTTGAAAATCCCGACCAGTTATAGAAACTGGATTTGAAAATCCCGACCAGTTATAAAAACTAGATTTGAAAATTCAGACCAGTTATTGAAACTGGATTTGAAAATCCTGACCAGTTATAGAAATTGGATTTTAAAATCCCGACCAATTATAGAAACTGGATTGGAAAATCCTGACCAGTTATAGAAACTGGATTTGAAAATCCCGACCAGTTATAAAAACTAGATTTGAAAATCCCGATCAGTTATAGAAACTGGATTTGAAAATCCCGACCAGTTATAGAAACTGGATTTGAAAATATCGACCAGTTATAGAAACTAGATTTGAAAATCCCAACCAGTTATAAAACTGGATTTGAAAATCCCGACCAGTTATAGAAACTGGATTTTAAAATCCCGACCAGTTATAAAAACTGGATTTGAAAATGCCAACCAGTTATAGAAACTGGATTTCAAAATCCCTACCAGTTATAGAAACTGGAGTTGAAAATCCCGACCAGTTATAAAAACTGGATTTGAAAATGCCGACCAGTTATAAAACTGGATTTGAAAATCCTGACTAGTTATAGAAACTGAATTTGAAAATCCTGACCAGTTATAAAAACTGGATTTGAAAGTCCCGACCAGTTATAAAAACTGGATTTGAAAATCCCGACCAGTTATAGAAACTGGATTTGAAAATCCTGACCAGTTATAGAAATTGAGTTTGAAAATCCTGACCAGTTATGAAAACTGGATTTGAAAATCCCGACCAGTTATAAAACTGGATTTGAAAATCCCGACGAGTTATAGAAACTAAATTTGAAAATCCTGATCAGTTATAACACTGGATTTGAAAATTCCGACCAATTATAAAACTAGATTTGAAAATCCCGACCAGTTATAGCAAATGGATTTGAAAATCCCGACCAGTTATAAAACTGGATTTGAAAATCCCGACCAGTTATGACACTAGATTTGAAAATCCCGACCAGTTATAAAAACTGGATTTGAAAAGCCCGACCAGTTATAGAAACTGGATTTTAAAATCCCGACCAATTATAGAAACTGGATTTGAAAATCCTGACCAGTTATAGAAACTGGATTTGAAAATCCCGACCAGTTATAAAAACTAGATTTGAAAATCCCGACCAGTTATAGAAACTGGATTTCAAAATACCGACCAGTTATAGAAACTGGATTTGAAAATCCCGACCAGTTATAGAAACTGGATTTGAAATTCCCGACCAGTTATAACACTGAATTTGAAAATCCCGACCAGTTATAGAAACTGGATTTGAAAATATCGACCAGTTATAGAAACTAGATTTGAAAATCCCGACCAGTTATAAAACTGGATTTGAAAATCTCGACAAGTTATAGAAACTGGATTTGAAAATCCCGACCAGTTATAAAAACTGGATTTGAAAATCCCAACCAGTTATAGAAACTGGATTTCAAAATCCCGACCAGTTATAGAAACTGGAGTTGAAAATCCCGACCAGTTATAACACTGAATTTGAAAATCTCGACCAGTTATAAAAACTGGATTTGAAATTCCCGACCAGTTATAGAAACTGGATTTGAAAATCCCGACCAGTTATAAAAACTAGATTTGAAAATCCTGACCAGTTATAAAACTGGAATTGAAAATCCCGATCAGTTATAAAAACTAGAGTTGAAAATCCCGACCAGTTATAGAAACTTGATTTGAAAATCCCGATCAGTTATAGCAACTGGATTTGAAAATCTCGACCAGTTATAGAAACAGGATTTGAAAATCCCGACCAGTTATAGAAACTGGATTTGAAAATCTCGACCAGTTATAAAATCTGGAATTGAAAATCCCGACCAGTTATATAAACTGAATTTTAAAATCCCGACCAGTTATAGAAACTGGATTTGAAAATCCCGACCAGTTATAGAAACTGGATTTAAAAATCCCGACCAGTTATAACACTGAATTTGAAAATCCCGACCGGTTATAAAAACTGGATTTGAAAATCCCGACCAGTTATAGAAACTTGATTTGAAAATCCTGACCAGTTATAGAAACTGGATTTGAAAATCCCGACCAGTTATAAAAACTGGATTTGAAAATCTCGACCAGTTATAAAACTGGATTTGAAAATCCCGACCAGTTATAGAAATTGGATTTGAAAATACTGATCAGTTATAACACTGGATTTGAAAATCCCGACCAATTATAAAACTAGATTTGAAAATCCCGACCAGTTATAAATCTGGATTTGAAAATCACAACCAGTTATAAAACTAGATTTAAAAATCCCGACCAGTTATAGAAACAGCATTTGAAAATCCTGACCAGTTATAAAACTGGATTTGAAAATCCCGACCAGTTATAGAAATTGGATTTGAAAATCCCGACCAGTTATGACACTAGATTTTGAAATCACGACCAGTTATAGAAACTGGATTTGAAAATCACAACCAGTTATAGAAACTGGATTTTAAAATCCCGACCAGTTATAGAAACTGGATTTGAAAATCCCGACCAGTTACAAAAACTGGATTTGAAAATCCCGACCAGTTATAAAAACTAGATTTCAAAATCTTGATCAGTTATAGAAACTGGATTTGAAAATCCCGACCAGTTACAGAAACTGGATTTGAAAATCCCGAGCAGTTATAGAAAGTAGATTTGAAAATCCCGACAAGTTATAAAACTGGATTTGAAAATCCCGACCAGTTATAGAAACTGGATTTGAAAATGCCGACCAGTTATAAAAACTGGATTTGAAAATCCCGACCAGTTATAGAAACTGGATTTCAAAATACCGACCAGTTATAGAAACTGGATTTGAAAATCCCGACCAGTTATAGAAACTGGATTTGAAATTCCCGACCAGTTATAACACTGAACTTGAAAATCCCGACCAGTTATAAAAACTGGATTTGAAAATCCCGACCAGTTATAGAAAATGGATTTGAAAATCCTGACCTGTTATAGAAACTGAATTTGAAAATCCTGACCAGTTATGAAAACTGGATTTGAAAATCCCGACCAGTTATAAAACTGGATTTGAAAATCCCGACGAGTTATAGAAACTAAATTTGAAAATCCTGATCAGTTATAACACTGGATTTGAAAATCCCGACCAATTATAAAACTAGATTTGAAAATCCCGACCAGTTATAGCAAATGGATTTGAAAATCTTGACCAGTTATAAAACTGGATTTGAAAATCCCGACCAGTTATGACACTAGATTTGAAAATCCCGACCAGTTATAGAAACTGGATTTGAAAATCCCGACCAGTTATAAAAACTAGATTTGAAAATCCCGACCAGTTATAAAAACTAGATTTGAAAATCCCAACCAGTTATAGAAACTGAATTTGAAAATCCTGACCAGTTATAGAAACTGGATTTGAAGATCCCGACCAGTTATAGAAACTGGATTTGAAAATCCCGACTAGTTATAAAAACTGGATTTGAAAATCCCGACCAGTTATAGAAACTGGATTTGAAAATCCTGACCAGTTATAGAAACTGAATTTGAAAATCCTGACCAGTTATGAAAACTGGATTTGAAAATCCCGACCAGTTATAAAACTGGATTTGAAAATCCCGACGAGTTATAAAAACTAAATTTGAAAATCCTGATCAGTTATAACACTGGATTTGAAAATCCCGACCAATTATAAAACTAGATTTGAAAATTCCGACCAGTTATAGCAAATGGATTTGAAAATTCCGACCAGTTATAAAACTGGATTTGAAAATCCTGACCAGTTATGACACTAGATTTGAAAATCCCGACCAGTTATAGAAACTGGATTTGAAAATCCCGACCAGTTATAAAAACTAGATTTGAAAATTCCGACCAGTTATAGAAACTGGATTTGAAAATCCTGACCAGTTATAGAAATTGGATTTTAAAATCCCGACCAATTATAGAAACTGAATTTGAAAATCCTGACTAGTTATAGAAACTGGATTTGAAAATCCCGACCAGTTATAAAAACTAGATTTGAAAATCCCGACCAGTTATAGAAACTGGATTTGAAAATCCCAACCAGTTATAGAAACTGGATTTGAAAATATCGACCAGTTATAGAAACTAGATTTGAAAATCCCAACCAGTAATAAAACTGGATTTGAAAATCCCGACCAGTTATAGAAACTGGATTTGAAAATCTCGACCAGTTATAAAAACTGGATTTGAAAATCCCAACCAGTTATAGAAACTGGATTTCAAAATCCCGACCAGTTATAGAAACTGGAGTTGAAAATCCCGACCAGTTATAACACTGAATTTGAAAATCCCGACCAGTTATAAAAATTGGATTTGAAAATCCCGACCAGTTATAGAAACTGGATTTGAAAATCCTGACCAGTTATAGAAACTGAATTTGAAAATCCCGACCAGTTATGAAAACTGGATTTGAAAATCCCGACCAGTTATAAAACTGGATTTGAAAATCCCGACGAGTTATAGAAACTGAATTTGAAAATCCTGATCAGTTATAACACTGGATTTGAAAATCCCGACCAGTTATAAAAACTGGATTTGAAAATCCCAACCAGTTATAGAAACTGGATTTCAAAATCCCGACCAGTTATAGAAACTGGAGTTGAAAATCCCGACCAGTTATAACACTGAATTTGAAAATCCCGACCAGTTATAAAAATTGGATTTGAAAATCCCGACCAGTTATAGAAACTGGATTTGAAAATCCCGACCAGTTATAAAACTGGATTTAAAAATCCCGACCAGTTATAGAAACTTGATTTGAAAATCCTGACCAGTTATAAAACTAGATTTGAAAATCCCGACCAGTTATAGAAACTGGATTTAAAAATCCCGACCAGTTATGACACTAGATTTGAAAATCCCGACTTGTTATAGATACCTGATTTGAAAATCCCGACCCGTTATAAAAACTGGAGTTGAAAATCCCGACCAGTTATAGAAACTAGATTTGAAAATCCCAACTAGTTATAAAACTGGATTTGAAAATCCCGACCAGTCATAGAAACTGGATTTGAAAATCCCGACCAGTTATAAAAACTGGATTTGAAAATCTCAACCAGTTATAGAAACTGGATTTCAAAATCCAGACCAGTTATAGAAACTGGTGTTGAAAATCCCGACCAGTTATAACACTGAATTTGAAAATCCCGACCAGTTATAAAAACTGGATTTGAAAATCCCGACCAGTTATAGAAACTGGATTTGAAAATCCTGACCAGTTATAGAAACTGAATTTGAAAATCCCGACCATTATTAAAACTGGATTTGAAAATCCCGACCAGTTATAAAACTGGATTTGAAAATCCCGACGAGTTATAGAAACTGAATTTGAAAATCCTGATCAGTTATAACACTGGATTTGAAAATCCCGACCAATTATAAAACTAGATTTGAAAATCCCGACCAGTTATAGAAAATGGATTTGAAAATCCCGACAAGTTATAAAACTGGATTTGAAAATCCCGAACAGTTATAAAAATGGATTTAAAAATCCCGACCAGTTATAGAAACTAGATTTGAAAATCCCGACCAGTTATAAAACTGGATTTAAAAATCCCGACCAGTTATAGAAACTGGATTTGAAAATCCTGACCAGTTATAAAACTAGATTTGAAAATCCCGATGAGTTATAGAAACTGAATTTAAAAATCCCGACCAGTTATGACACTGGATTTGAAAATCTCGACTTGTTATAGATACCTGATTTGAAAATCCCGACCAGTTATAAAAACTGGAGATGAAAATCCCGACCAGTTATAGAAACTAGATTTGAAAATCCCGACCTGTTATATAAACTGGATTTGAAAATCTCGACCAGTTATAGAAACTGGATTTGAAAATCCCCACCAGTTATAGAAACTGGATTTGAAAATCCCGACCAGTTATAAAATCTGGAATTCAAAATCCCGACCAGTTAAAGAAACTGGATTTCAAAATCCCGACCAGTTATTGAAACTGGATTTGAAAATCCCGACCAGTTATAATACTGAATTTGAAAATCCCGACCGGTTATAAAAACTGGATTTGAAAATCCCGACCAGTTTTAGAAACTTGATTTGAAAATCCTGATCAGTTATAGAAACTGGATTTGAAAATCCCGACCAGTTATAAAAACTGGATTTGAAAATGCCAAACAGTTATAGAAACTGGATTTCAAAATCCCTACCAGTTATAGAAACTGGAGTTGAAAATCCCGACCAGTTATAAAAACTGGATTTGAAAATCCCGACCACTTATAAAACTGCATTTGAAAATCCTGACTAGTTATAGAAACTGGATTTGAAAATCCCAACCAGTTATAGAAACTGGATTTGAAAATCCCGACCAGTTATAGAAACTGGATTTGAAAATCCCGACCAGTTACAAAAACTGGATTTGAAAATCCCGACCAGTTATAAAAACTAGATTTGAAAATCTTGATCAGTTATAGAAACTGGATTTGAAAATCCCGACCAGTTACAGAAACTGGATTTGAAAATCCCGAGCAGTTATAGAAACTAGATTTGAAAATCCCGACAAGTTATAAAACTGGATTTGAAAATCCCGACCAGTTATAGAAACTGGATTTGAAAATCCCGACCAGTTATAAAAACTGGATTTGAAAATCCCGACCAGTTATAGAAACTGGATTTCAAAATACCGACCAGTTATAGAAACTGGATTTGAAAATCCCGACCAGTTATAGAAACTGGATTTGAAAATCCCGACCAGTTATAACACTGAATTTGAAAATCCCGACCAGTTATAAAAACTGGATTTGAAAATCCCGACCAGTTATAGAAAATGGATTTGAAAATCCTGACCTGTTATAGAAACTGAATTTGAAAATCCTGATCAGTTATAACACTGGATTTGAAAATCCCGACCAATTATAAAACTAGATTTGAAAATCCCGACCAGTTATAGCAAATGGATTTGAAAATCCCGACCAGTTATAAAACTGGATTTGAAAATCCCGACCAGTTATGACACTAGATTTGAAAATCCCGACCAGTTATAGAAACTGGATTTGAAAATCCCGACCAGTTATAAAAACTAGATTTGAAAATCCCGACCAGTTATAAAAACTAGATTTGAAAATCCCAACCAGTTATAGAAACTAGATTTGAAAATCCTGACCAGTTATAGAAACTGAATTTGAAAATCCCGACCAGTTATAGAAACTGGATTTGAAAATCCCGACTAGTTATAAAAACTGGATTTGAAAATCCCGACCAGTTATAGAAACTGGATTTGAAAATCCTGACCAATTATAGAAACTGAATTTGAAAATCCTGACCAGTTATGAAAACTGGATTTGAAAATCCCGACCAGTTATAAAACTGGATTTGAAAATCCCGACGAGTTATAGAAACTAAATTTGAAAATCCTGATCAGTTATAACACTGGATTTGAAAATCCCGACCAATTATAAAACTAGATTTGAAAATTCCGACCAGTTATAGCAAATGGATTTGAAAATCCCGACCAGTTATAAAACTGGATTTGAAAATCCTGACCAGTTATGACACTAGATTTAAAAATCTCGACCAGCTATAGAAACTGGATTTGAAAATCCCGACCAGTTATAAAAACTAGATTTGAAAATTCCGACCAGTTATAGAAACTGGATTTGAAAATCCTGACCAGTTATAGAAATTGGATTTTAAAATCCCGACCAATTATAGAAACTGGATTTGAAAATCCTGACCAGTTATAGAAACTGGATTTGAAAATCCCGACTAGTTATAAAAACTAGATTTGAAAATCCCGACCAGTTATAGAAACTGGATTTAAAAATCCCAACCAGTTATAGAAACTGGATTTGAAAATATCGACAGTTATAGAAACTAGATTTGAAAATCCCAACCAGTTATAAAACTGGATTTGAAAATCCCGACCAGTTATAGAAACTGGATTTGAAAATCTCGACCAGTTATAAAAACTGGATTTGAAAATCCCAACCAGTTATAGAAACTGGATTTCAAAATCCCGACCAGTTATAGAAACTGGAGTTGAAAATCCCGACCAGTTATAACACTGAATTTGAAAATCCCGACCAGTTATAAAAATTGGATTTGAAAATCCCGACCAGTTATAGAAACTGGATTTGAAAATCCTAACCAGTTATAGAAACTGAATTTGAAAATCCTGACTAGTTATGAAAACTGGATTTGAAAATCCCGACGAGTTATAGAAACTGAATTTGAAAATCCTGATCAGTTATAAGACTGGATTTGAAAATCCCGACCAATTATAAAACTAGATTTGAAAATCCCGACCAGTTATAGAAAATGGATTTGAAAATCCCGACCAGTTATAAAAATGGATTTAAAAATCCCGACCAGTTATAGAAACTGGATTTGAAAATCCCGACCAGTTATAAAACTGGATTTAAAAATCCCGACCAGTTATAGAAACTGGATTTGAAAATTCTGACCAGTTATAAAACTAGATTTGAAAATCCCGACCAGTTATAGAAACTGGATTTAAAAATCCCGACCAGTTATGACACTAGATTTGAAAATCCCGACTTGTTATAGATACCTGATTTGAAAATCCCGACCCGTTATAAAAACTGGAGTTGAAAATCCCGACCAGTTATAGAAACTAGATTTGAAAATCCCAACTAGTTATAAAACTGGATTTGAAAATCCCGACCAGTTATAGAAACTGGATTTGAAAATCCCGACCAGTTATAAAAACTGGATTTGAAAATCTCAACCAGTTATAGAAACTGGATTTCAAAATCCAGACCAGTTATAGAAACTGGTGTTGAAAATCCCGACCAGTTATAACACTGAATTTGAAAATCCCGACCAGTTATAAAAACTGGATTTGAAAATCCCGACCAGTTATAGAAACTGGATTTAAAAATCCTGACCAGTTATAGAAACGGAATTTGAAAATCCCGACCAGTTATTAAAACTGGATTTGAAAATCCCGACCAGTTATAAAACTGGATTTGAAAATCTCGACGAGTTATAGAAACTGAATTTGAAAATCCTGATCAGTTATAACACTGGATTTGAAAATCCCGACCAATTATAAAACTAGATTTGAAAATCCCGACCAGTTATAGAAAATGGATTTGAAAATCCCGACAAGTTATAAAACTGGATTTGAAAATCCCGACCAGTTATAAAAATGGATTTAAAAATCCCGACCAGTTATAGAAACTGGATTTGAAAATCCCGACCAGTTATAAAACTGGATTTAAAAATCCCGACCAGTTATAGAAACTGGATTTGAAAATCCTGACCAGTTATAAAACTAGATTTGAAAATCCCGACCAGTTATAGAAACTGGATTTAAAAATCCCGACCAGTTATGACACTGGATTTGAAAATCCCGACTTGTTATAGATACCTGATTTGAAAATCCCGACCAGTTATAAAAACTGGAGTTGAAAATCCCGACCAGTTATAGAAACTAGATTTGAAAATCCCGACCTGTTATATAAACTGAATTTGAAAATCTCGACCAGTTATAGAAACTGGATTTGAAAATCCCCACCAGTTATAGAAACTGGATTTGAAAATCCCGACCAGTTATAAAATCTGGAATTCAAAATCCCGACCAGTTATTGAAACTGGATTTGAAAATCCCGACCAGTTATAACACTGAATTTGAAAATCCCGACCGGTTATAAAAACTGGATTTGAAAATCCCGACCAGTTTTAGAAACTTGATTTGAAAATCCTGATCAGTTATAGAAACTGGATTTGAAAATCCCGACCAGTTATAAAAACTGGATTTGAAAATCCCGACTAGTTATAAAACTGAATTTGAAAATCCCGACCAGTTATAGAAACTGGATTTGAAAATCCTGATCAGTTATAACACTGGATTTGAAAATCCCGACCAATTATAAAACTAGATTTGAAAATCCGGACCTGTTATAGAAACTGGATTTGAAAATCCCGACCAGTTATAAATCTGGATTTGAAAATCCCAACCAGTTATAAAACTAGATTTAAAAATCCCGACCAGTTACAAAAACTGGATTTGAAAATCCCGACCAGTTATAAAAACTAGATTTGAAAATCTTGATCAGTTATAGAAACTGGATTTGAAAATCCCGACCAGTTACAGAAACTGGATTTGAAAATCCCGAGCAGTTATAGAAACTAGATTTGAAAATCCCGACAAGTTATAAAACTGGATTTGAAAATCCCGACCAGTTATAGAAACTGGATTTGAAAATCCCGACCAGTTATAAAAACTGGATTTGAAAATCCCGACCAGTTATAGAAACTGGATTTCAAAATACCGACCAGTTATAGAAACTGGATTTGAAAATCCCGACCAGTTATAGAAACTCGATTTGAAAATCCCGACCAGTTATAACACTGAATTTGAAAATCCCGACCAGTTATAAAAACTGGATTTAAAAATCCCGACCAGTTATAGAAAATGGATTTGAAAATCCCGACCAGTTATAAAACTGGATTTGAAAATCCCGACCAGTTATGACACTAGATTTGAAAATCCCGACCAGTTATAAAAACTGGATTTGAAAATCCCGACCAGTTATAAAAACTGAATTTGAAAATCCTGACCAGTTATGAAAACTGGATTTGAAAATCCCGACCAATTATAAAACTGGATTTGAAAATCCCGACGAGTTATAGAAACTAAATTTGAAAATCCTGATCAGTTATAACACTAGATTTGAAAATCCCGACCAATTATAAAACTAGATTTGAAAATCCCGACCAGTTATAGCAAATGGATTTGAAAATCCCGACCAGTTATAAAACTGGATTTGAAAATCCCGACCAGTTATGACACTAGATTTGAAAATCCCGACCAGTTATAAAAACTGGATTTGAAAATCCCGACCAGTTATAAAAACTAGATTTGAAAATCCCGACCAGTTATAAAAACTAGATTTGAAAATCCCAACCAGTTATAGAAACTGGATTTGAAAATCCTGACCAGTTATAGAAACTGGATTTGAAAATCCCGACCAGTTATAGAAACTGGATTTGAAAATCCCGACTAGTTATCAAAACTGGATTTGAAAATCCCGACCAGTTATAGAAACTGGATTTGAAAATCCTGACCAGTTATAGAAACTGAATTTGAAAATCCTGACCAGTTATGAAAACTGGATTTGAAAATCCCGACCAGTTATAAAACTGGATTTGAAAATCCCGACGAGTTATAGAAACTAAATTTGAAAATCCTGATCAGTTATAACACTGGATTTGAAAATACCGACCAATTATAAAACTAGATTTGAAAATTCCGACCAGTTATAGCAAATGGATTTGAAAATCCCGACCAGTTATAAAACTGGATTTGAAAATCCTGACCTGTTATGACACTAGATTTGAAAATCCCGACCAGTTATAGAAACTGGATTTGAAAATCCCGACCAGTTATAAAAACTAGATTTGGAAAATTCCGACCAGTTATAGAAACTGGATTTGAAAATCCTGACCAGTTATAGAAATTGGATTTTAAAATCCCGACCAATTATAGAAACTGGATTTGAAAATCCTGACCAGTTATAGAAACTGGATTTGAAAATCCCGACCAGTTATAAAAACTAGATTTGAAAATCCCGACCAGTTATAGAAACTGGATTTGAAAATCCCGACCAGTTATAGAAACTGGATTTGAAAATATCGACCAGTTATAGAAACTAGATTTGAAAATCCCAACCAGTTATAAAACTGGATTTGAAAATCCCGACCAGTTATAGAAACTGGATTTGAAAATCTCGACCAGTTATAAAAACTGGATTTGAAAATCCCAACCAGTTATAGAAACTGGATTTCAAAATCCCGACCAGTTATAGAAACTGGAGTTGAAAATCCCGACCAGTTATAACACTGAATTTGAAAATCCCGACCAGTTATAAAAATTGGATTTGAAAATCCCGACCAGTTATAGAAACTGGATTTGAAAATCCTGACCAGTTATAGAAACTGAATTTGAAAATCCCGACCAGTTATGAAAACTGGATTTGAAAATCCCGACCAGTTATAAAACTGGATTTGAAAATCCCGACGAGTTATAGAAACTGAATTTGAAAATCCTGATCAGTTATAACACTGGATTTGAAAATCCCGATCAATTATAAAACTAGATTTGAAAATCCCGACCAGTTATAGAAAATGGATTTGAAAATCCCGACCTGTTATAAAAATGGATTTAAAAATCCCGACCAGTTATAGCAAATGGATTTGAAAATCCCGACCAGTTATAAAACTGGATTTGAAAATCCCGACCAGTTATGACACTAGATTTGAAAATCCCGACCAGTTATAGAAACTGGATTTGAAAATCCCGACCAGTTATAAAAACTAGATTTGAAAATTCCGACCAGTTATAGAAACTGGATTTGAAAATCCTGACCAGTTATAGAAATTGGATTTTAAAATCCCGACCAATTATAGAAACTGGATTTGAAAATCCTGACCAGTTATAGAAACTGGATTTGAAAATCCCGACCAGTTATAAAAACTAGATTTGAAAATCCCGACCAGTTATAGAAACTGGATTTGAAAATCCCGACCATTTATAGAAAAAGGATTTGAAAATATCGACCAGTTATAGAAACTAGATTTGAAAATCCCAACCAGTTATAAAACTGGATTTGAAAAATCCCGACGAGTTATAGAAACTGGATTTGAAAATCTCGACTAGTTATAAAAACTGGATTTGAAAATCCCAACCAGTTATAGAAACTGGATTTCAAAATCCCGACCAGTTATAGAAACTGGAGTTGAAAATCCTGACCAGTTATAACACTGAATTTGTAAATCCCGACCAGTTATAAAAATTGGATTTGAAAATCCCGACCAGTTATAGAAACTGGATTTGAAAATCCTGACCAGTTATAGAAACTGAATTTGAAAATCCCGACCAGTTATGAAAACTGGATTTGAAAATCCCGACCAGTTATAAAACTGGATTTGAAAATCCCGACGAGTTATAGAAACTGAATTTGAAAATCCTGATCAGTTATAACACTGGATTTGAAAATCCCGACCAATTATAAAACTAGATTTGAAAATCCCGACCAGTTATAGAAAATGGATTTGAAAATCCCGACCAGTTATAAAAATGGATTTAAAAATCCCGACCAGTTATAGAAACTGGATTTGAAAATCCCGACCAGTTATAAAACTGGATTTAAAAATCCCGACCAGTTATAGAAACTGGATTTGAAAATCCTGACCAGTTATAAAACAAGATTTGAAAATCCCGACCAGTTATAGAAACTGGATTTAAAAATCCCGACCAGTTATGACACTAGATTTGAAAATCCCGACTTGTTATAGATACTTGATTTGAAAATCCCGACCCGTTATAAAAACTGGAGTTGAAAATCCGGACCAGTTATAGAAACTTGATTTGAAAATTCCAACTAGTTATAAAACTGGATTTGAAAATCCCGACCAGTTATAGAAACTGGATTTGAAAATCCCGACCAGTTATAAAAACTGGATTTAAAAATCTCAACCAGTTATAGAAACTGGATTTCAAAATCCAGACCAGTTATAGAAACTGGTGTTGAAAATCCCGACCAGTTATAACACTGAATTTGAAAATCCCGACCAGTTATAAAAACTGGATTTGAAAATCCCGACCAGTTATAGAAACTGGATTTGAAAATCCTGACCAGTTATAGAAACTGAATTTGAAAATCCCGACCAGTTATTAAAACTAGATTTGAAAATCCCGACCAGTTATAAAACTGGATTTGAAAATCCCGACGAGTTATAGAAACTGAATTTGAAAATCCTGATCAGTTATAACACTGGATTTGAAAATCCCGACCAATTATAAAACTAGATTTGAAAATCCCGACCAGTTATAGAAAATGGATTTGAAAATTCCGACAAGTTATAAAACTGGATTTGAAAATCCCGACCAGTTATAAAAATGGATTTAAAAATCCCGACCAGTTATAGAAACTGGATTTGAAAATCCCGACCAGTTATAAAACTGGATTTAAAAATCCCGACCAGTTATAGAAACTGGATTTGAAAATTCTGACCAGTTATAAAACTAGATTTGAAAATCCCGACCAGTTATAGAAACTGGATTTAAAAATCCCGACCAGTTATGACACTAGATTTGAAAATCCCGACTTGTTATAGATACCTGATTTGAAAATCCCGACCAGTTATAAAAACTGGAGTTGAAAATCCCGACCAGTTATAGAAACTAGATTTGAAAATCCCGACCTGTTATATAAACTGGATTTGAAAATCTCGACCAGTTATAGAAACTGGATTTGAAAATCCCGACTAGTTATAGAAACTGGATTTGAAAATCCCGACCAGTTATAAAATCTGGAATTCAAAATCCCGACCAGTTAAAGAAACTGGATTTCAAAATCCCGACCAGTTATTGAATCTGGATTTGAAAATCCCGACCAGTTATAACACTGAATTTGAAAATCCCGACCGGTTATAAAAACTGGATTTGAAAATCCCGACCAGTTTTAGAAACTTGATTTGAAAATCCTGATCAGTTATAGAAACTGGATTTGAAAATCCCGACCAGTTATAAAAACTGGATTTGAAAATCCCGACCAGTTATAAAACTGAATTTGAAAATCCCGACCAGTTATAGAAACTGGATTTGAAAATCCTGATCAGTTATAACACTGGATTTGAAAATCCCGACCAATTATAAAACTAGATTTGAAAATCCGGACCTGTTATAGAAACTGGATTTGAAAATCCCGACCAGTTATAAATCTGGATTTGAAAATCCCGACCAGTTATAGAAACTGGATTTGAAAATCCTGATTAGTTATAACACTGGATTTGAAAATCCCGACCAATCATAAAACTAGATTTGAAAATCCGGACCTGTTATAAAAACTGGATATGAAAATCCCGACCAGTTATAAAACTGGATTTGAAAATCCCGACCAGTTATAGAAACTGGATTTGAAAATCCTGATCAGTTATAACACTGGATTTGAAAATCCCGACCAATTATAAAACTAGATTTGAAAATCCCGACCAGTTATAGAAAATGGATTTGAAAATCCCCACCAATTATAAAACTGGATTTGAAAATCCCGACCAGTTATAAAACTGGATTTAAAAATGCCGACCAGTTATAGAAACTGGATTTCAAAATCCCGACCAGTTATAGAAACTGGATTTGAAAATCCCGACCAGTTATAACACTGAATTTGAAAATCCCGACCGGTTATAAAAACTGGATTTGAAAATCCCGACCAGTTATAGAAACTTGATTTGAAAATCCTGACCAGTTATAGAAACTGGATTTGAAAATCCCGACCAGTTATAAAAACTGGATTTGAAAATCCCGACCAGTTATAAAAACTGGATTTGAAAATCCCGACCAGTTATAAAACTGGATTTGAAAATCCCGACCAGTTATAGAAACTGGATTTGAAAATCCTGATCAGTTATAACACTAGATTTGAAAATCCCGACCAATTATAAAACTAGCTTTGAAAATCCTGACCTGTAATAGAAACTGGATTTGAAAATTCCGACCAATTATAAATCTGGATTTGAAAATCCCAACCAGTTATAAAACTAGATTTAAAAATCCCGACCAGTTATAGAAACTGCATTTGAAAATCCTGACCAGTTATAAAACTGGATTGGAAAATCCCGACCAGTTATAGAAATTGGATTTGAAAATCCCGACCAGTTATGACACTAGATTTGGAAATCACGACCAGTTATAGAAATTGGATTTTAAAATCCCGACCAGTTATGACACTAGATTTGGAAATCTCGACCAGTTATAGAAACTGGATTTGAAAATCCCGACCAGTTATAGAAACTTGATTTGAAAATCCCGATCAGTTATAGAAATTAGATTTGAAAATCCTGACCAGTTGTAAATTCTGGATTTGAAAAATCCCGACCAGTTATAGAAATTGAATTTGAAAATCCTGACCAGTTATAAAAAATGATTTGAAAATCCCGACCAATTATAGAAACTCCATTTGAAAATCCTGACCAGTTATAAAACTGGATTTGAAAATCCCGACCAGTTATAGAAATTGGATTTGAAAATCCCGACAAGTTATGACACTAGATTTAGAAATCCCGACCAGTTATAGAAACTGAATTTGAAAATCCCGACCACTTATAGAAACTGGATTTGAAAATCCTGACCAGTTATAGAAACTGGATTTGAAAATCCCGACCAGTTGTAAAAACTGAATTTTGAAAATCTCGACCAGTTACAAAAACTGGATTTGAAAATCCCGACCAATTATAAAAACTAGATTTGAAAATCCCGACCAGTTATAGAAACTGGATTTGAAAATCCCGACCAGTTATAGAAACTGGATTTGAAAATCCCGACCAAGTATAGAAACAAGATTTGAAAATCCCGACCAGTTATAAAACTGGATTTGAAAATCCCGACTAGTTATAGAAACTGGATTTGAAAATCTCGACCAGTTACAAAAATTGGATTTGAAAATCCCGACCAGGTATAGAAATTGGATTTGAAAATCCCGACCAGTTATGACACTAGATTTGGAAATCCTGACCAATTATAGAAACTGGATTTGAAAATCCCGACCAGTTATAGAAACTCGATTTGAAAATCCCGACATGTTGTAAAAACTGAATTTTGAAAATCCCGACCAGTTACAAAAACTGGATTTGAAAATCCCGACCAGTTATAAAAACTGGATTTGAAAATCCTGATCAGTTATAACACTAGATTTGAAAATCCCGACCAATTATAAAACTGGATTTGAAAATCCCGACCAGTTATAGAAACTGGATTTGAAAATCCCGACCAGTTATAAAACAGGATTTGAAAATCCCGACCAGTTATAAAACTGGATTTAAAAATCCCGACCAGTTATAGAAACTAAATTTGAAAATCCCGACCAGTTATAAAATTGGATTTGAAAATCCCGACCAGTTATAAAAACTAGATTTGAAAATCCCGACCAGTTATAGAAACTGGATTTGAAAATCCCGACCAGTTATAAAAACTGGATTTGAAAATCCCGACCAGTTATAGAAACAAGATTTGAAAATCCCGACCAGTTATAAAACTGGATTTGAAAATCCCGACTAGTTATAGAAACTGGATTTGAAAATCTCGACCAGTTATAAAAATTGGATTTGAAAATCCCGACCAGGTATAGAAATTGGATTTCAAAATCCCGACCAGTTATGACACTAGATTTGGAAATCCTGACCAATTATAGAAACTGGATTTGAAAATCCCGACCAGTTATAGAAACTCGATTTGAAAATCCCGACCTGTTGTAAAAACTGAATTTTGAAAATCCCGACCAGTTACAAAAACTGTATTTGAAAATCCCGACCAGTTATAGAAACTGGATTTGAAAATCCTGATCAGTTATAACACTAGATTTGAAAATCCCGACCAATTATAAAACTGGATTTGAAAATCCCGACCAGTTATAGAAACTGGATTTGAAAATCCCGACCAGTTATAAAACAGGATTTGAAAATCCCGACCAGTTATAAAACTGGATTTAAAAATCCCGACCAGTTATAGAAACTGAATTTGAAAATCCCGACCAGTTATAAAAATGGATTTAAAAATCCCGACCAGTTATAGAAACTGGATTTGAAAATCCCAACCAGTTATAGAAACTGGATTTGAAAATATCGACCAGTTATAAAAATGGATTTAAAAATCCCGACCAGTTATAGAAACTGGATTTGAAAATCCCGATCAGTTATAAAACAGGATTTGAAAATCCCGACCAGTTATAAAACTGGATTTAAAAATCCCGACCAGTTATAGAAACTGGATTTGAAAATCCCGACTAGTTATAGAAACTGGATTTGAAAATCCCGACCAGTTATAAAATCTGGAATTCAAAATCCCGACCAGTTAAAGAAACTGGATTTCAAAATCCCGACCAGTTAAAGAAACTGGATTTCAAAATCCCGACCAGTTATTGAATCTGGATTTGAAAATCCCGACCAGTTATAACACTGAATTTGAAAATCCCGACCGGTTATAAAAACTGGATTTGAAAATCCCGACCAATTATAGAAACTGGATTTGAAAATCCTGACCAGTTATAGAAACTGGATTTGAAAATCCCGACCAGTTATAAAAACTAGATTTGAAAATCCCGACCAGTTATAGAAACTGGATTTGAAAATCCCGACCAGTTATAGAAACTGGATTTGAAAATATCGACCAGTTATAGAAACTAGATTTGAAAATCCCAACCAGTTATAAAACTGGATTTGAAAATCCCGACCAGTTATAGAAACTGGATTTGAAAATCTCGACCAGTTATAAAAACTGGATTTGAAAATCCCAACCAGTTATAGAAACTGGATTTCAAAATCCCGACCAGTTATAGAAACTGGAGTTGAAAATCCCGACCAGTTATAACACTGAATTTGAAAATCCCGACCAGTTATAAAAATTGGATTTGAAAATCCCGACCAGTTATAGAAACTGGATTTGAAAATCCTGACCAGTTATAGAAACTGAATTTGAAAATCCCGACCAGTTATGAAAACTGGATTTGAAAATCCCGACCAGTTATAAAACTGGATTTGAAAATCCCGACGAGTTATAGAAACTGAATTTGAAAATCCTGATCAGTTATAACACTGGATTTGAAAATCCCGATCAATTATAAAACTAGATTTGAAAATCCCGACCAGTTATAGAAAATGGATTTGAAAATCCCGACCTGTTATAAAAATGGATTTAAAAATCCCGACCAGTTATAGCAAATGGATTTGAAAATCCCGACCAGTTATAAAACTGGATTTGAAAATCCCGACCAGTTATGACACTAGATTTGAAAATCCCGACCAGTTATAGAAACTGGATTTGAAAATCCCGACCAGTTATAAAAACTAGATTTGAAAATTCCGACCAGTTATAGAAACTGGATTTGAAAATCCTGACCAGTTATAGAAATTGGATTTTAAAATCCCGACCAATTATAGAAACTGGATTTGAAAATCCTGACCAGTTATAGAAACTGGATTTGAAAATCCCGACCAGTTATAAAAACTAGATTTGAAAATCCCGACCAGTTATAGAAACTGGATTTGAAAATCCCGACCATTTATAGAAAAAGGATTTGAAAATATCGACCAGTTATAGAAACTAGATTTGAAAATCCCAACCAGTTATAAAACTGGATTTGAAAAATCCCGACGAGTTACAGAAACTGGATTTGAAAATCTCGACTAGTTATAAAAACTGGATTTGAAAATCCCAACCAGTTATAGAAACTGGATTTCAAAATCCCGACCAGTTATAGAAACTGGAGTTGAAAATCCTGACCAGTTATAACACTGAATTTGTAAATCCCGACCAGTTATAAAAATTGGATTTGAAAATCCCGACCAGTTATAGAAACTGGATTTGAAAATCCTGACCAGTTATAGAAACTGAATTTGAAAATCCCGACCAGTTATGAAAACTGGATTTGAAAATCCCGACCAGTTATAAAACTGGATTTGAAAATCCCGACGAGTTATAGAAACTGAATTTGAAAATCCTGATCAGTTATAACACTGGATTTGAAAATCCCGACCAATTATAAAACTAGATTTGAAAATCCCGACCAGTTATAGAAAATGGATTTGAAAATCCCGACCAGTTATAAAAATGGATTTAAAAATCCCGACCAGTTATAGAAACTGGATTTGAAAATCCCGACCAGTTATAAAACTGGATTTAAAAATCCCGACCAGTTATAGAAACTGGATTTGAAAATCCTGACCAGTTATAAAACAAGATTTGAAAATCCCGACCAGTTATAGAAACTGGATTTAAAAATCCCGACCAGTTATGACACTAGATTTGAAAATCCCGACTTGTTATAGATACTTGATTTGAAAATCCCGACCCGTTATAAAAACTGGAGTTGAAAATCCGGACCAGTTATAGAAACTAGATTTGAAAATTCCAACTAGTTATAAAACTGGATTTGAAAATCCCGACCAGTTATAGAAACTGGATTTGAAAATCCCGACCAGTTATAAAAACTGAATTTAAAAATCTCAACCAGTTATAGAAACTGGATTTCAAAATCCAGACCAGTTATAGAAACTGGTGTTGAAAATCCCGACCAGTTATAACACTGAATTTGAAAATCCCGACCAGTTATAAAAACTGGATTTGAAAATCCCGACCAGTTATAGAAACTGGATTTGAAAATCCTGACCAGTTATAGAAACTGAATTTGAAAATCCCGACCAGTTATTAAAACTGGATTTGAAAATCCCGACCAGTTATAAAACTGGATTTGAAAATCCCGACGAGTTATAGAAACTGAATTTGAAAATCTTGATCAGTTATAACACTGGATTTGAAAATCCCGACCAATTATAAAACTAGATTTGAAAATCCCGACCAGTTATAGAAAATGGATTTGAAAATCCCGACAAGTTATAAAACTGGATTTGAAAATCCCGACCAGTTATAAAAATGGATTTAAAAATCCCGACCAGTTATAGAAACTAGATTTGAAAATCCCGACCAGTTATAAAACTGGATTTAAAAATCCCGACCAGTTATAGAAACTGGATTTGAAAATTCTGACCAGTTATAAAACTAGATTTGAAAATCCCGACCAGTTATAGAAACTGGATTTAAAAATCCCGACCAGTTATGACACTAGATTTGAAAATCCCGACTTGTTATAGATACCTGATTTGAAAATCCCGACCAGTTATAAAAACTGGAGTTGAAAATCCCGACCAGTTATAGAAACTAGATTTGAAAATCCCGACCTGTTATATAAACTGGATTTGAAAATCTCGACCAGTTATAGAAACTGGATTTGAAAATCCCGACTAGTTATAGAAACTGGATTTGAAAATCCCGACCAGTTATAAAATCTGGAATTCAAACTCCCGACCAGTTAAAGAAACTGGATTTCAAAATCCCGACCAGTTATTGAATCTGGATTTGAAAATCCCGACCAGTTATAACACTGAATTTGAAAATCCCGACCGGTTATAAAAACTGGATTTGAAAATCCCGACCAGTTTTAGAAACTTGATTTGAAAATCCTGATCAGTTATAGAAACTGGATTTGAAAATCCCGACCAGTTATAAAAACTGGATTTGAAAATCCCGACCAGTTATAAAACTGAATTTGAAAATCCCGACCAGTTATAGAAACTGGATTTGAAAATCTCGACCAGTTATAGAAACTGGATTTGAAAATCCCGACTAGTTATAGAAACTGGATTTGAAAATCCCGACCAGTTATAAAATCTGGAATTCAAAATCCCGACCAGTTAAAGAAACTGGATTTCAAAATCCCGACCAGTTATTGAATCTGGATTTGAAAATCCCGACCAGTTATAACACTGAATTTGAAAATCCCGACCGGTTATAAAAACTGGATTTGAAAATCCCGACCAGTTTTAGAAACTTGATTTGAAAATCCTGATCAGTTATAGAAACTGGATTTGAAAATCCCGACCAGTTATAAAAACTGGATTTGAAAATCCCGACCAGTTATAAAACTGAATTTGAAAATCCCGACCAGTTATAGAAACTGGATTTGAAAATCCTGATCAGTTATAACACTGGATTTGAAAATCCCGACCAATTATAAAACTAGATTTGAAAATCCGGACCTGTTATAGAAACTGGATTTGAAAATCCCGACCAGTTATAAATCTGGATTTGAAAATCCCGACCAGTTATAGAAACTGGATTTGAAAATCCTGATTAGTTATAACACTGGATTTGAAAATCCCGACCAATTATAAAACTAGATTTGAAAATCCCGACCAATCATAAAACTAGATTTGAAAATCCGGACCTGTTATAAAAACTGGATATGAAAATCCCGACCAGTTATAAAACTGGATTTGAAAATCCCGACCAGTTATAGAAACTGGATTTGAAAATCCTGATTAGTTATAACACTGGATTTGAAAATCCCGACCAATTATAAAACTAGATTTGAAAATCCCGACCAGTTATAGAAAATGGATTTGAAAATCCCCACCAATTATAAAACTGGATTTGAAAATCCCGACCAGTTATAAAACTGGATTTAAAAATGCCGACCAGTTATAGAAACTGGATTTCAAAATCCCAACCAGTTATAGAAACTGGATTTGAAAATCCCGACCAGTTATAACACTGAATTTGAAAATCCCGACCGGTTATAAAAACTGGATTTGAAAATCCCGACCAGTTATAGAAACTTGATTTGAAAATCCTGACCAGTTATAGAAACTGGATTTGAAAATCCCGACCAGTTATAAAAACTGGATTTGAAAATCCCGACCAGTTATAAAAACTGGATTTGAAAATCCCGACCAGTTATAAAACTGGATTTGAAAATCCCGACCAGTTATAGAAACTGGATTTGAAAATCCTGATCAGTTATAACACTAGATTTGAAAATCCCGACCAATTATAAAACTAGCTTTGAAAATCCTGACCTGTTATAGAAACTGGATTTGAAAATTCCGACCAATTATAAATCTGGATTTGAAAATCCCAACCAGTTATAAAACTAGATTTAAAAATCCTGACCAGTTATAGAAACTGCATTTGAAAATCCTGACCAGTTATAAAACTGGATTGGAAAATCCCGACCAGTTATAGAAATTGGATTTGAAAATCCCGACCAGTTATGACACTAGATTTGGAAATCACGACCAGTTATAGAAATTGGATTTCAAAATCCCGACCAGTTATGACACTAGATTTGGAAATCTCGACCAGTTATAGAAACTAGATTTGAAAATCCCGACCAGTTATAGAAACTTGATTTGAAAATCCCGATCAGTTATAGAAATTAGATTTGAAAATCCTGACCAGTTGTAAATTCTGGATTTGAAAAATCCCGACCAGTTATAGAAATTGAATTTGAAAATCCTGACTAGTTATAAAAAATGATTTGAAAATCCCGACCAGTTATAGAAACTCCATTTGAAAATCCTGACCAGTTATAAAACTGGATTTGAAAATCCCGACCAGTTATAGAAATTGGATTTGAAAATCCCGACAAGTTATGACACTAGATTTAGAAATCCCGACCAGTTATAGAAACTGAATTTGAAAATCCCGACCACTTATAGAAACTGGATTTGAAAATCCTGACCAGTTATAGAAACTGGATTTGAAAATCCCGACCAGTTGTAAAAACTGAATTTTGAAAATCTCGACCAGTTACAAAAACTGGATTTGAAAATCCCGACCAATTATAAAAACTAGATTTGAAAATCCCGACCAGTTATAGAAACTGGATTTGAAAATCCCGACCAGTTATAGAAACTGGATTTGAAAATCCCGACCAATTATAGAAACAAGATTTGAAAATCCCGACCAGTTATAAAACTGGATTTGAAAATCCCGACTAGTTATAGAAACTGGATTTGAAAATCTCGACCAGTTACAAAAATTGGATTTGAAAATCCCGACGAGGTATAGAAATTGGATTTGAAAATCCCGACCAGTTATGACACTAGATTTGGAAATCCTGACCAATTATAGAAACTGGATTTGAAAATCCCGACCAGTTATAGAAACTCGATTTGAAAATCCCGACATGTTGTAAAAACTGAATTTTGAAAATCCCGACCAGTTACAAAAACTGGATTTGAAAATCCCGACCAGTTATAAAAACTGGATTTGAAAATCCTGATCAGTTATAACACTAGATTTGAAAATCCCGACCAATTATAAAACTGGATTTGAAAATCCCGACCAGTTATAGAAACTGGATTTGAAAATCCCGACCAGTTATAAAACAGGATTTGAAAATCCCGACCAGTTATAAAACTGGATTTAAAA